>NW_008824007.1:290671-291095 GCF_000699105.1 Pygoscelis adeliae
CCGCGCCCCGGCAGTCGTCGTCCTCCTCAGGGGCGGCGAGCAAACGAGGGCGGCTGAAGTAGTGTTTTAACGCCGAAAACCTGAGAGAAGACGGGGCGAGGGGTTGTGTGGTGTGAGGAGGGTGCTGGAAATGACGAGGGGACGACGTCCCGCAGGCCCTGCCACTGACGGGCCGACAGCCTTCCCCAGAAGTGTCACTGAAGGGCAAATGCAGGAGGCCGCGCTCCTCAGGGCGCTTGTTGGCGTTGCCAGACATAAGCTGGGCTGGCGACTGAAACACCTGCTGGAGAAGGTACCAAATACCCCGTGGCACCAGCCCCAGGCAGCCCAGCCTCCCTGAAAACCCAGTTCCCCTCAGCCGTCTTCAAAGGAAACCCTCAAGCCCCTCTTAGCCATAGGCCTCCACAGGAGCACCAAACCCACA
>NW_008824007.1:291152-291471 GCF_000699105.1 Pygoscelis adeliae
GGCCGGGGGGGCACACCCCTCCCAGGCCAGCTGAGCAGCCTCCCAACAATGTCGGCTCCCGCACCCACCGGCCTGCTCTGCCACCCACCAGTACGCTGCCAGCACTGCCACCTCCATGCCACGTTCCCACTTAGCCAGAGCAAACAAGCGTGGCCCTGCCCAGATCAGCGGTCCCAGCACGCCCACCAATGGGATCAACGGCATCCATCGCTTCTTGGGTTTAGCCATAGGCCGCCGTCCTCCTTTTGAAGGACTTTTGGTCCCAAAGCAGGACAGGGCATGTACTGTTGGGGCTCTGGCGTTCAGGTGGACAAGGTAA
>NW_008824007.1:291529-303512 GCF_000699105.1 Pygoscelis adeliae
TGAGGTTTTGAAAGACAGACTGCTGTGTCCACCAGATCTGTCCTGGTTCTTGCCCCACGGTGTACTGTAGCCACAAGCTATTTTCTGTTTGCTTTCAAAGTATTTTAATGTTTTAACAGTTCTGGTGTTGTGGCTTTTAGGTATTTTCAGTTCTTTGCTTGCTGCTACCGCCTTGGCAATGTGAGAATGTGAGCTTCGTGATGTAATCCGATGTCATGCTGAAGACAAATTTGGTAGCCCATCAGAAGGAGTAATTGTCAGGGCTCAGAGTGCACTAATGGGCCTTAATGGCCCTAATCAGCCTCAGCTGGGGCCTCCACCCCACACTGCCTGCCCGAGGGCACAGAAGACCCATTTAAGCTCAGCCCTGGCCCCTTAGTTCTTGTCTGAGCTACACTGTAGGTGTGCGTTGTCCTAGCCTTGCTTTCTGGCTTGATCTTAGACTTGTGTTGTCCCTATGGGCCTCCCTGGTTACCATCACTGGCCCTAGTCCTGGTCTGCAGACCGACATCCTGGCTTCACCTTGAACCTGTTTCACCACTTGTCTGATGATCTGGACTCTTGGTTGAACCTGGCTGCTATCTTTGGGTTTGCGCACCTCACTTCAACCATGTACTGTGGAACATGCCTAGGCTGGTGAGTCCCCAGCCCTGCTGGCTGTGTTACTGCAGGTGGCTCTGTGTCCCTTAGGGGTCCACTAGCCCTCAAGAGATATCCTTGCAGTGGTCTTGCTTCCTCGTTCAAGCATTGGTCCTCCTCACTTAGTTTAAGCTATCTCTAATAGGCTCATTACCCGAGTTCATTGTAGGGTTAAACAAGAGTCAGTGCAAGTGCAAAGGAAGGGCTAGGTACATGCCCTTCAGGTTGCGATAGGAGGGAGCAAAACCATCCTTTTTTGTAGCAGCAGCTAGACAGTTCAGTTGTGAAGTTCAAGCCACCATCTGGCTTCTGTGGTCTGCCAGATCTTCTTGAGGAACACAGGCAAGGAAAGGAGATAATTGAAAATACTAACGTTTTTATTTTAACGTCAAAGCAAATTATGAATAGAATATTATAAGGCAGTTTACAGATAATGAAAGGGATTTCTGCAGGATATTGTGTAGCCTGTGAACTAAGCTGTGCTAGAATATGCAAGATTAATATCTCTGAAAGCTTTTCAGAGAAAGCGCAAATAAATAGCCCTTTTTAAATGCACATGCCTGTGTGTATGCATAGGTACGTATTTATCTAAAATAAATACAGTTAGCATTTAAAGTACCATGTGGACTTTTCACTTTCCTCTTTCTTTATTACCTGGTATTCAGGGTTATACGTGCAGCAGGTTCAACTGCTGCATCTGGCAGATGGGAGTCCTGCAACAAGAGAGCGGCTTAGCACTCCAGCTGCAGGAGTTCAAGTAACCCCCTCAGAGGAGCGTGAGACAAGGGCCAAAAAAAAGTGGCGTGCAGAAAGCGTGGAGCTGGCAGGTCTTCTCGTGGCTATACAGCTCATAGAGCCAGCACAGAGGGGATCAGCACCACCTAGTTAGTATGCCCAGCTGCAGTGAGTTTTGAACAGTGCCATCACTAGTGTACCATAGCTGACTGTTCTTTCCAAATAATGCTCCTGATTAGTGTAGCTAAGCTTTAATAGCAAGGTCAAAAGACAGATAGTAGAGCTGCTATAAAAGAATGCTGATGACTTTTTGCCCACAGAAGCATCATTTCACTATAAAACATTAAATCACACCCACAAGCACTTACTGTAACACACTCTACAGAAAATATCCCATAGCTGGACTTTTTTTTTTCCTCCTTGTGAGTACAAGTGTTTTCTGCAAAATGGTAGGACACTGAGCAGGGGAAAAAAAATACTGCAGTTCATATGGAAAGTGAAACAAATTGTTAAGTAACTCCACTGCGATCTCTTGCTATCAGTTTGTGTTCTTCCTGAGTCTGCATTAAGAATGACATTGAAAAAGAGCAGTGCTGGTGCATTTTGTTTTTCTGAATTACAGTGGAATTTACATGTGAGAACCAAAAAGCATAGGATTTCTCTCAATATCAAGGTACCATGTCAATCACAGTTTTGCAAGGGAAGGAGTTGCAAGACTAAACTCTCCGGCCATGAGATCTCATGTTTCATTTTATTAGTCTTGCCAGGTGCAGTTCTTCAGATGGCCGTGGACCCAGGCCCCAGTCCAATAAAATAAAGGTGCAAGATTTCTCTTTAAGCAATATTATCTCATGTTATTGTGCCATAAACACAAGTTTGATGTATAACGCATCAACATTCAAATAGATCAATCTAAATTTCAATACTGCTTCCTCTATAGACCTTTTGTGGTTTCGTGCATTGGCATCTAGATGATCTTGGTGGATATTTTTAGTGTAGAAGTCTTGTGCTCAAATTACAAAATTGAGCTTATAAAGCTGAAATTCAGCTAGATCCAGCAGGATTGCAGTGCTGACTGATATATTTCAAAACTTTCTTGCATTGAAATGTTTTCCAACCCTTACTTATTTCTTCAGCACAGGAGCAGTAGGAAAAGCCTACTGTCTGTTTTCATGGTGTAATTTTCTGAATCTTTTCATCCTCATTTGGCCAGAAGTCAGTTCCAAACTCATGCAAAGCTTTTCGCTGTTTCAGGGTGCACCAGAAATCAAATTTTTAATGTGTAGAGGCAATGTCTTAGTATGTTCTCAATCTTACCAATGGAACGGGAGTGAATAAAACCCTAAACTGCCTTTATCTGGTACCATCCTGTACAGCAGACATAATCCAGCAATATCATCATTCTGTGATGCATCACAGTCCAGCTTTTATAAGCACAGTTGGGTTGCAGGTGATCTTTTCCTGAATATCCATGATAACAAAAGTAATTACCATTGCAGAGCATCCTCCTTCTGTTGCTGTCTGCCTCCAGGCAGCTTACAATGTAAATATAAAACAAGAGAATGCAGATGAATAAAAATACAGATGAATACAAATGCATAAGGAATGAGAAGATAAAGTTCAGAAGGAAAGTATTTCTGTTAGTCAACAAGTAAACACAGGAGCAGTCTAACAGTTTGGTTCAGATGGAGGGAGTTTTCAGACAACTTTCTGCAATTTTTATATAAGTAAGTCTTGAGGCCCCAAACTTTTCCATGATGCAGGTATGATTTACTAGCTCCGACAATACTACATATTAAAATTTCAGAAGTCCTTCAGCCTAAAGAAGTGCGTACCTAGACAAAAGCATTACAAATCACTTGCTAAGCTACGTGGGAAGCTTTTCAACATCTTGCTCATTCTGGATCGTTTTCATGCAGTTAATGGCCTGCCCTTGAGCATGCAGAAAGAACAACTCTGTGAATCCATATATAGATCGAGGCCTGGGAAGCACAGTAAAGTGCAAGAAACAAGAAAAACAAAAGGAAGTAAAAGTTGCAGGGGTGAAGGGATTTTGGAAATTCTCAGGGGGGCTGAGAACCTGATCTTGCCCAGGTCAGCATGTTGCCATTTAGATTGGTATAAACTGAATTTTAAAGGCAGGTTAATATCCAGTACATCACCCTGAACATCCCTTAAGCCCAGGTAAAGCTGACAATAAAAGCTAGAGAAACAGCCAAGGAAAATGAGGTCTAGCTCATCCGTTAGACAATATTCACTTTATTGTAAGTGTTTATTATGAAGTACATTGCTTAATAATTTATCCATCATGTCCTGAGTATTTTTATTTTAATATAATCAAGTTTTACCGATAGTTGGTGGTATACTACAGAGAGCTAAACAAGAAAACATTTTATCTACCCTGATATATGATGTATGTAGATTTCTTCCAGGACGGGCCACAAGCAAAATTATAGTGTTATTGGTTGATTTTGGCATAGCTATAGCAACAGCCATATGGGAGGCATGTAATTTCATGGAGCTGCACATGGTGAAGTCATGGCAAATTACCAGGAATCTCATTTGATGTGGCTACTCTCCAAGAGTTCTGACTTAGATCAACTAAACCCATTAACTTTCAAAATATTAGTCCAAACATTTTTTTCTTTTAAATAACGAATGGAAAAAAAACAACTATGATTCTTTGTACACTGAAACAAGGAGAGAGAGAAACATATAAACTGCAGCTTGTTTATATCCTTGGACTATTACGATGATAACACCACTATTTCCCATTATATTTGCTAGGAATAACAGCAAAATGTGTGTCAAAAGGTCAACCTAGAAAATATAAGGGAAGAATTTGACTGAAAATGTGATGGCTTAAATAGGAACTTGATGTTCTGGGCAGAGTCAAAATCTGCAAAAGTCATGCTGTTTTAGAGAAACACTGCATTCCTATTTACAGCTTGCTTTCCCATTCAAAATTGTTTATGCTGCTATTCTGTGCTTTCTCATAACAAATACATCTTGTTCCTTTATAAAGCTTCTGTGAGTGAATTAGCAGAATGATGGCAGCAGGATTCCTACAACAGCAAAACAGGGTACGATTCTCTGCCTTTGTGTTGTATCTATCCTGCACAGGCTCCACACGGTCACACCTGGGAGCCAAGTAACAGTAATACATAGCTTGGCCATGATCAGAAAATCTGTGCTTTCTCGTGTAATAGAAATATTATTATGTGTTCTCAATTGTACCTATTCACTTTCTTGGCTGGAACAAATGTCTGTTGCTACCTTTTTCATATGAGTTATTATACACTTCAACAGAACTGAGAACCTAAATCAGTCACAGCTGTAAGTATCAGACTTGCCCTAGCGGTTGTACTTTAGGCATCAACTTTCATGTTCACCATGTCATGAAACATTAATTTGAGCAAAACCCATGATAACTTGCAGACTTATGTAAAAACACCATTTTTAATTTAGTGATCTTCCAATTTTTATTCAAAGATGTCATCCATGCACTAAATCAAATCAGTATGTCACTACTTGGTAAGTTTGCAGTTTAGCAGACATTGCAGGTATCCATAACCAATGAGGGTTACAGCAGAGCACAGAAGCTCACCAGGGTAACACCAAGCCTTAAAAAAGTGGCAAGAATAAGAGCAAGAGAAGTGCCAGATCATCGATGCTTAGAACAGAGGACCAAGATGACCCAAGTGGGTCATTTCACAAAAGTAGTAGCATGAAGAATCATAGAGCATGCAATGGCACCATGGATTTTTGAGCTATTCAAACATTTGAAACTGCAAGCAATTGGATGTATGACAGGTAAACAAATTAGTTTCTGTTCTGAGACACTTGTTCAGACTTTAACAGATGTTTACCAACTCTTGAGAGGGTTTTGCTGCTAATATTTGACCTCCCATTCTAAATGGCTTTTCTTGAGAGGATTGTTTAGAAACACTTCTTTATACCTTTTTGGGTTTTTCCCTTGTTTTGTGACTTTTGAAAAAAATATATTCTCTTCAGTTGATCCAAAGTGTTGACTCCTCAGAGCAGCTTTTAGAAGACAATAGATGTTAAAGGCTACTATATCACAACTGTGGTCATTGTGCCTTGTTACTCTTATTGTACTTACTTCAAGATAACGCAGGGAGGAGAGGAGAACAAGGAGGAAAATTTGGAACGCGGATAGACAGATGTCCTTCTCTGGATGCAGCAGTGTGCTGCTTGAAAATGGTACCAGCCTTTCCGGTCAGCTGGATATTATAGCATCCACAGTTCTACTGGCAGAAGCATGAATAAGCGCTCCCTAATTGTCGCCAGACAAAATGAGACATAACTAAAAATATCCTCTCTGATGGGTTAAATAATTTGGCTGCCTTCTTTCTAGCAGGATAAGGAATGTTCTCTCTAGCAGAATAAGGAACGCTCTCTCCAGCAGCGCTGGGGGAAAGCAATGAACAGCTCGTGCAGTATCTTTTTCAATTATCACAGCTATCTGGGGCCCAAGTTTCTTGTTAAGATGCATGATTTATTTAGAAACAATGAACAATAATAGTCAAATTAGTCAACAGTGGAAACACTTTAAAAATACTGTGTTCCTTAATAAATAAATAAATCTATTTCTAGTGACAATGCTGCATGCATAAAAAATGGAAACAATTTCAAAGCACTATTTCTGAATGCTGGGTACCTCCACACTAGGTTTATTCAGTCTGTTTGGCAATATACAGAGAAATAAACTATTAACTTATTTCTGTAAAGTTGGGGTTTCTTGCTTGTCCTGCTGAAAAAAAAATAGGAAATTTTCCTGAAATAATGCCTTAATGGATCATCAAAAAGTGTAAAAGCTGATTTGCAACTCTACAGTGCCGTGTCAGCCACCGTAAGGATTATATGCATGGCTTTGAAGAGGACTACAGTCAATTTGTAAGAATATGCTCTTCACATGTCCAGTATCAGAAATATATCAAAACTAACAGAAACATTGTATCCAAGCATTTCACTCACTCCACCACTTTCAAAACCTGTACTGAAAGCAAACACTGTGGCAAATGGGTATGTAAGCTGGGCACAGTCTTATAGACAAACAGATGACAAGAATTATGTTAGCCCTTATTGCAAAAATAGGAGCATTAAAATACCTATTTGGAGCACTACATGATTTTTCAAGTTGGTGTGCCATCATAGAATCATAGAATCATTAAGGTTGGAAGAGACCTCCGAGATCATCGAGTCCTAACAAGCCAACCAACTTGACCTTTAAGGACAACATGTTTTGAAACCTTACTATCTGAAAACAATGCACTGGCAAAGCACAAAATCAGTAGCTCTGTCAGTGCACTTTCTCATCTGATAAACTTTTGGTTTTGGTGCGGTTTAAGAGAGTCTGCATTGAAAAGACTATAGGTACTTATTAACGTTACAAGATGTGAAAAACAGAAACTTTCCCTCCTGTATTTCCCTGCAGAATAACTTCCAGTTTAATCCATTTGTGTGCTCTCTCTATATAACCTATACATACACAGTACGCCTCCCATGCTAATACCGTAAGAATCAATATGGGACATTTGTTCCTTTGCTTTAGGCCCTTCTTATGAGAATACCTGATTTATCTTGAATACGAGGCATGCCCAGCAAGGGATCAGTTAACTGTTACCATATTGGGCAATGCTGCAATTCGCTTTGCATAGTACCTTATGTTCCAATGAGTCTCAGTGAATCACTGTGATTATTCATACAGGAATGTGCAAAAGCACAAATATCAAAATCTGTTCTGTGTTCTCCTGAACATACAGGGTCAGATTACATGCAATTCCAACTGTTTAGCCTTGTGCTGGGAAAACTGCCTGACTTAACCTTTAGAAAGTTGCTTTTATGGGAATATTCAGTGTAAGTAAAAATTACATTTGACTCCATATTAAGGCCCATTTGTTTTTTTGGATTGCACATCCAGACAGAGCAGGTACTCGTGCTCACACATGCATTTCTGCTAGCTATGGCATTCAAATGACTCTCTACTTGTCAACATGCATGAAGGTTACACGTGCACTCCCCTCCTGCCTATGATTTTTCTCAATGGCATGGTAATTCTGTAATTCGGAACACTTCTGAAGGTTTACTTTCCATTTACTTTTTGTTTTGCTTGGATAGGCTTCCAAAGGGTTTTTAAAATTGTCTTTTTTAACAAATTATGATCACAGTTCATCTACTGACAATAATTGAGTGATAGCAATTTAGTAATTTTCAGTCTGGGAAATCCCATTGCCAATTAAGATTCCTGTTTTCTTTACTATTATAAATCAGCAAAGTGAAGAGGCTGAAATAAGTGATGACAAGTTCCCCAAACGAGTTGTTTTACTAGTCTGTAATCTTATTACTAGCTAATATTTGCAAGTAATGTTCAGTAGGAAGCAGAAAAAGCTCTTGATTCTGTTTCATTTTCTACGGCTATTGAAAGTAATGGTTGATAAAAAGCTACATTGCAAAAATATTTGTGGTTTTTGCTTCTAATACATCTGCACCGTAACATTTTTCCTGTAAGTACTGGTAGTTTTCATAGTAATCAGCATAAATTTTATTCAAAATAATACATTTTGAAGCACTCAAGTTCTTAGAGCCTTGTCATAAGGTAAAACAGTTAAGAAAACAGTCGTGTAACAGCTCAGCAAGGGTCAAAAATACAAAATGTTCCTAAATACACAAAAGAGGACTGAGAACAAAATGGAAATTGTAACTATCACAGTACAAATCATAATATACCCAGATTTTGATGTTTTCATTTCAGCATCTCAAGCATTGGATCGGGAGCAGGGGAAGGCAGTGAAGATAGTTGAGCAGTAGAACCATCCCCTCAATCACCAGTGGCTTCATGCAAAGTGGGACTTGGGATGCGAGGACACTTCAAGGGTAGTTGAGGACAACTGTAAGACACATTAAAACTCAAATGGTGCAAAGAAGGTGAAGTGGAACAACTATTACAAATTATGTGATAAGATTATTAACCAGTGGGCTAAACCCAAGCAAAAGAAAGCGTTTTCTTTTACGCCACAAGACTACCTAAATAAATCCTAAACAGCTAATGTTTTACAGTACAGCTGGCTTCACAGAAGGGATTAACAAGTTCATAGGTCCATCAAGAGCTATTAAATGTATTGGCTGAATTACAGACTTCCAGATAAGGATGCAGTAAACCATTTATTTCTAAAATCTACATGGATTTGTAGATTTGCGATGTGCCACAGAAACAACTTACTCTGCAAGTGCCTTGTTTCCAGTACCCTTTTCCCAGGCATCCATTACGAGTCATCACAGAGACACGGAGATTCTGAGCTAGATGGACTTCTGGTCTAACCCAACAGAACGGGAAAACTCTGCTGTCACGCATCCTACACCAAGTCTAGTCCCGAACACTTAGATTACATCCTTCCCCTAAGGAGGACAGAAGTTGATCAAAACTGACTATCAGTTTAAATTTTAATTTTAATTAAATTTTAATAGTTTCTTCTGCTGCTTTTTGTTCATCAACATTAACATCTTGTTCATCAAAGATCTGATCCAAATCCTTCTGAAGGAAGCATTTCTCTAAAATAAGTAATTAAATTCCTTTGTAGAGATCTATTATGCAGAGATCTACAGAGTATTAAATTTCCTTCTTGGGAGCTGATCTATTTCATCCAAATGAGCTATTATGTTCTTGTAAGTAGCACATACATGAGCAGAAACTAAATTCTAATTTTCTTTGTAAGTGCAATTTAGCAGGTCTGTAAAATAAAATTGAGCATGCTTTCTCTTATGAAAATATTGCAGCGCTGCTGGGAAGTAGATATAATTTTCCTTTGCCTATAAAAGTGCTATTTATGTAACTAAAATATTCACAGCAAGAAAAATAAATATGCAATATGTGTAATTTGCAACATACATACAGTTTTATTACATGTGATTACTGAAACTCTAATTCCTAAAAAAGGAACAGTTAAAAAAAAATAAGAGGAAAAGAAATCATTTTTATAATAGTTTCTTTCAAGAGAAGACACAAGATTATCATGTGAACTTTTATAATAGGAAGCAAATTACTTAGTCAAGAGCTAAAAATACAGGAGTCCTGTGATATTTCTAAGTGTAAAAAGTACAAACTTCTGGGCTTCTGACAATGTTGACCCATTTTTCTTCAAATGCCTCAGTAACCACAGCATAAGTGCCTCATCCTGTGATGAGGAGAAGCTTGGCACTCCACCTTAACAACTGCAGTTTTCTCCTGTTTGCCTGCCTCAGTCAAAATGTTTAAAATCAAAGCATTATCAAGTTGGATTTAGCTGTGTTACCGCATTGAGATGCAAGCTGCATAGCCTTATAAAAAAATAAAGAAGAAAACACATACGAGAGAGGACATGTGGAGCTACACTCAGAAAGATGGTTTTAATTCACAGTTGGGATTTCATGTGCTTTTCACTGTCAAAGGAGACCGAAGGAAAAAAGATACAAAATCTGTGCATCTCCAGATACTTTGCCATCCCTAGCACCAGGTACTGCCACTCACTGTGGGACAGCACTTGCCAGGGGCAGCAAACCAAGCTGAGCTTTATTATGCTGGCTCTCAAAGGTGAATTCCACTTTTCCAGAGCTTTTCTATCACTGTGGGATCAGGAAGACAGAAGAGGCTGAGAATCTGCGCCTTCCCATTTGCCTTATTTATTCTCCCCGTTCACAAGAACGCATGCAGCTTTAATTGTAAAACATTCACTCCATTTTAATATAAATTATGCATAATAATTTTCAAGATATTATTTAGTAAAAGCACTCTTAGCTATAAAAAGTATTGCGTGGTTTCTCTGTCAGACTACTGTAGTCGTAACTCTGGTTGTCTTCTCAGGTTTTGCCGCTTATTAACTAACTAACCTCGGATAAGCCACGTAAGTTTACTGAGTCTCAGTATAAATACTTAGAGCGAAGATGTGCAAGACCTAAGAAAATAAGATGCTGTGAGATGCATACACATTTTTGTAATTACATTTTATATAATTTTCAGCTCCTCCAAATTCCACAGAAAGCGCCATTTCAAGAGGACTGCTATTCTCCTGCAGTTTTATCTAACAAATTCATTTTACATAAAATCTCTTTCCAAAGTTGTAAAGTCAAAATTTCATATAAAAGCACCGTATCGCATATTTTGGCAATTTTGGCTTCAAGGCAGAAGTGACAGTTTGAACCAAGAGCATAATTCACTACATTTCCAGGTGTTGTTTAAACTATAAATGCTTCAGGGAAGGGATTGTATCTTACTACTTCTAAGAACCAGTTTTATGAGGCATCAAGCTTATTGGATGTCTCTTAGTGCTACTATATGCAAACAAAAATACAGCTGTATCAAGAAATGAAGGCTCACAAAAAAACCAAACCAGTTTCAGAAAAGGTTTTTCTTTTCTTAAGAAGTAACTTTATTTATATACAGGAAATAATTCAAGTCCAACAGTAACACTCACCCAGACATAAGCATAAGACATAACATTTTTATATGAGAGATAATAGGTCTCTTCAATCACTAACTTGTAGGAAGGGCGAAATATCTTGTTTTATTTCAACAGTTTGTAAGTGTGAATAGCACTTAAATTAATTTCACAGCTACATCATGTATCACCTAATTACAATTAAATATCATTTACCTTTCCACTCATCTGTATACATCGCTTACTATTATTTCCTAGCGGTTTTTATTCTAAAATTCCCAAAATATGTAATAGTTGAATTTTGCAAAAAGATGCATTTACTGAATAATCTCCAACACATTACATACACCATCGGTTATCTTTAGGTTGGTATTATGAGCTCAATTCTTAAATAGTAATCAAAACTGACTACAAGGAGGGCATGTGGACTTCAAAAACCAACACAAACAAGACCAGAACCTGATTTTGCAATTTCATCTAAGCCTATGCTAGTTTATTTTAATCACTATCTTTTGGTAGATTTTAAGTTTGCCTAATATTTCCTTTTACAGCTTGGTTAGTCAGTAACTTATGCATCTCAAAATTAAACTTAACTGTTCTTTAATGTAGCTTATTCGTCTATACAATTTCACTTTTTTTATGCTATTAAAAGCGTGTCGGTAGCGAAGCAGACATCTATTTTGAGAACTTAATTAGTTGCCACTACTTCCCGGTCCTGTGAGGCTTTGTGTCGCAGAATGTAAAGATTATAGTAACTATGAAACAAAGATTCCACCATCTCGCTGTATTTTAGGGCATTTCTCAAGGGACTTGCTCGCTTTGGTTTTTCTTTCTTCCCTTTTTTTGACAGACTAGTTTCAAGCTCCATCCCACTTCTCCATCTCTAGTTCTCCAGTTCGGGCTCTCTTCCTCTGCCTTCTGTTCCTCCATGGTTTGGTTTCTTTCTTTTTTTGACCTGCTTATCTCACTGCTTTGAAAAAGGCTGTATAAATGCTAGGAGATGGCTCGTCTATCCGAAGGAAATTCTCCTTCCTCAGAGCTACTCTACCCGTTCTCTCGTCAAAGATGGTCCATCCAGAGGGGACAGCCGGCGGTGCTGCTGCCGCTGCAGGCGGCAGTCAGCTCTGCTCCCCCGGAGCCGAGGCAGAACTACCCAGCCGCAGGGGGGTGGCCCA
>NW_008824007.1:304717-331144 GCF_000699105.1 Pygoscelis adeliae
GCGTGTGTCGCCCCCTCCCCTCCGTCTGCCGGACCTCGGCCCCATCCCACGCACGTTTGTGTTGGCGGTGGTGAGGGAGTGCCTTGCCTCTCCCCGCCTCAGTCAGCCGCGGGTGCCCGCCCTGCCCGGGGAAGGAGGGGGTGTGTGTGGAGAGATTCAGCTTTCCCGAGAGCGGGCTGGCAGGTGACGAGATCTCTGTCCTGCCTCGCCTGAGGTGCGAGGAGGTTCGTGCTTCCCCCTGCTTGGGCTGCGTCTCTCTTTTCCCCGGCGGTCTCCAATGTTTTACGTGCGAGTGCAGGACGGATACTCACTTCTTCCTCACTTCTTCCTCCTCTGTGATCCCTGGGGCTTGAGCCATATTTCTTTCTCCTCAGGCAGCCACTTTTTTCTGAGTGTGTTAAGGAGATTTACTCATTTCCTTCTCTTCTTTGTTCCTGCTACTTTTCCCCAAAGATAATCTGTCGGCAGGAAGGAAGGAGAAGACCCCATTCACTCTGAAAGCACGTTTCTGAATGCGGTGATTTTGCCGATTTCTAGCATGCCTGGAAGGCTCAGCTTTCAGATGCAAGAGTGACATGTAGTTTTGAAGGCTGCTGTGCTTGTTCTTATCAGAGATCTGTGGCTGTTTATCCTATGACAAAGCGTGATATGTTTAGATTTTGCACTAGACAAGATTAGATGGGTGGCATGTGAAATGGATGTCACTTGTAATTCTTAGCTAATATTAAATGTATAGCTACTGGTGGCTAAGAGATTGCTCTGTACATGGTAACACTTGAAGAGGCCTTGACGTGAAGTTTTTTCTTCTAATGTAATTGGAAGAACATAAGAAGGAGGGCAATGTCAGTTCCGCTTGTCAACTTTCACCCTGCTAACCTGAAACTAGTGTGTTTCTAACTTGATGTGGTCATAGATGTTGATGTCCAACAGGGATGTAGTCATGCTGGGATGCTGCGTGAATGAACCAGAGAAGTATGTGGTTAGATACTCTGGTAGCTGGTGAAGACTCCAAAGTAGGCAATAGATTAATATTCTGCATTACTGTTTCTATTTAAGAAAATTTGTTTGAAATCTTGTTTCATGAATTTTGAGTAAGTGCTGAATACGAAACTTTTTCAAGTGTTCCTTTTATTCCTTAGATGCCAGGATCCAGCCGTGCCGTGATAGTTTGATAGTATGACTGTTACATTGTACACTGCCAGTTTCCTAAAACATCTCTTTATGTTAAGCTAAATTCTCTTATTTTGGTACTAAAATTAAGGTTTTTTTCTGTGCAGACTTCAATCTTGTATAACTTTTTATTTAGCTAGGAACGGTGATCTCTACTTGAAGTACTCAGTACTGGCATGAAAAACTTGGCTTCGGTTTCTTTTTTGGGGGTCTCTTGCTTCACTATATTCTACAGATTCTGCAGGAAACTTTCCTTGAGTAAAGATTACAGGGCTGTAGTGAATGTAATTGTCATGTTGTATAAGGCTCACCTTTCCATCTCTTCTGAAGATTCTTGCTTTTGCTCTCATCCTGTGATACCCCTTGAAAGTTGAGTGGAGGTCAGAGCTGTATTAAATTAATGTTGCTTTAATGTATGTTTCAAGGTTTAGAAGGATGGGTGTAAAATGTCTGTCCGCTTACTTTCAGCTTTTTTCTGGTTAGAGTCAAAGCAGTGTCTCTGTTTATCTTATCTTGAAAGTAATCAAATATGAAATGAGAATGTCATGTGCTGATGACAGTACATGTTAAAGCAGGGGGGGTGTGTGTTTTTGTATCCCAGAACTTGTATTATTGGAGCAGCCGGTATAACTGGAAAAACTCTTCTGTGTGCAAACCTTATCTTGGTATGTTGCCTTTCAAACTGTATATGAAATAATCTTGAGTAAATACAGGGAAGAATTTCAAGTTGACTTGCTTGCACCATGGTTTGTGACTGAGCTGGTGTTCTGGGTCTCTTGTTATTGTTACTATGTACTTTGGGGGGGGCGAGTGTTTCTTCATAGAACAGCTAGAAGCAATACTCCTGTTTTGCAATGATTTGGCAGTTCTTTTACTTTTAATGTTCTCTTCCCTAATTGTCAATATAATAAAAGCTATTTCATATTTTGTGGACTTCATGTGGTTTTCTCTTTTAGGGTGGAACTTTTAATGTGAAAAAAGTGATAATCTGCACAATGAAACACTTAGTGCTATAGAAATAAGATTGCACATTAAGTATCAGTGGTGGAGTTACACATCCTGTCCTCAGAAGTCACTTACTGCATGTTCAGAACAGTGGAGTTGGGCAGGCTATTGAGCCTGTTGGCTTTAATGTAATGGGCTACGTGAACATACATTGTAGACTACATAGTGAGACCATTTTTTATCTTTTTTGTGTATCATAAATTAAAGTGGTGACTCAGCATAAGTGATCTAGGGTACTGTAAAATGTTAAAAACAAAATACAGTGTTATGACAAGGAAAGTTAAGTATATTTTTTTCATGTTTTTTTGCAGAAGATCTTCATGTAACTGGCTGAAAAATGGTTCCGCAAGATGACAGCACCAACTCTAACACTGTTAAAATGGTAAATAAAATAAAATAAATAAAAATTTAAAAAGATCTCCATGCTATTTGCTGAAAATTATAATGATATTAAGAAATGCCTTTTAAATGAATATTCCTTCAAATGTCAGATTTCAACTGGTATATTTAAAGTTACACCATGTGGAAAGCATATTTATTTCCTAATAATGGAAACAGAAGGCAAACATATGGTGAAGTTTCTACTGTATTTAATAGAGTAGAATATTGTATTTACTTTTAAACCATCATTTCTATTTTACCTTGTATGTCTTTTGGTGGCTTAAATTTATCATAATTCTGTGCACTTGATGAATTAAATGTTTTGTAAGGGTAAACCCATGTTCTTAGAGAGAAGTGTCTTGTACAGTTCTCATTTTAGGTGTCAGATGTTATATGAATATGGTAAACTTTTATCCTTATCCTGAAATGGGTTAATTATTGGTAATAAGCATTGAACAGCGTTCTGTATGATCAGTTCCAGTCCAGGACTAGAGCCCACAGCAGATCTTGCATGCTGATAGAGGGTAAGATATAGGTCTTGCATAACAACTGAATTTAGGCGCAACTTCTGCAAGCGGTTACTTGAGTATAGCTAATATGGATTAAGTAGGGACCGAAAGTAAGCAACGGAATAGTGTCTTTCTCTTAGTGATATTTGGTTTAGTGTGCATAGAGGGAAGAATTTTTAAGCATATTTTTTGCTTTCTATTTATTTTTGTTATTATTATATTCAGTTCTTTTAGGTGCATAAATTAGGCATGCACAAACTGTTCAAGCTTTGTATGGATAAAAGTCTTCTGGTTTAAGTCTTGGTTATCTGAGATACTGATCTTAATCTCTAATTAGGTTGGTAGTGTAAGAAAAATATGACCAGCAGCTACTGTTTGTCTGTGAGGGCACTGAACTAAATAAGTGTTCAGGATCTACAGTGAGCATAGGCTTTCTGGTATAGAAGATGGATAACCACATTCCTGTGTCTTAAAACTACATCTTCAATTTTTTTTTTTAACCAGTTACAGTCACTTAGTAATGTGGTAAAGGGCTTGAGCTTGCTGGATGCTAAGCAGTGTGTAAATCTTGATGAGTTCAGTGGAGGCTGAATCAGGCTTGTGTGGTCCATCTTTATAGTCTACCTCTTAATCTAATTTGCAATAGGTGAAAAGCATCAGTTTAACTTTTGCCTCCTATTCACAGCTTATAATCTTTCAGCCATGCTTGACAGGTAATCAAAGGCAAAATTTAGGGTAAGCATTTAGTTTTGCCCTTACTGCTACCTCTGTTCTGCACACTAATTTGTGACTCATTAATATAGGGTATAACTCCTGTTGATACAGGATATCCCTAAAACAGAGCTTAGCAAGGTTTCACATGAATAAGAAAAGAAAAAAATTCCAGCACTTCCAGGCATTAAAACTTACGGCTTTATTATTCTTGGTTGCCAGTTCCAGTTTTGTTGTGCCTTCTCTTGGAGCACCATATACTTGCCAACATCTGGATTTGCAAATAGTTGCAGATTAGATGGGCTTCCAATTGCTCTAGTATAACATTTTTTCCAAAGTCCCTTATGTATAATGTTTCAAAAAATATAACAATTTTAAAGTGGATTTTATTGAATGTCTTTACAGGATCTGTGTTTAAAATAATAAAAAAAAAAGTTTTACATAAGTTTTTTTTTTTTGATACAGTAATAATACTGTATCAAATTAAGGAAAGATACTGGGCTTCCACAAGAAATAATGTGGAAGTGTCTTATCTTTCTAGATTATTTTAAGGCCAAAGAGCCTATATGCTCTTCCACTACCTTCCTAATTCTAATGTTTAAATTCTTTGCTTAGGAACGTAGGCTTAAGAAATAGGGCCTTTCTCTGCATAGCTTAAAAAATTGGAACTTAACATCATCAGGTTCTTCTTTCTCATGTGAACCTCTTATATTCAATTAATAAGGAAGGGATCATGTTCTTCGAAATATCAAAAATAGTAAATGATTGTGTTTTCTTGCAGTTCAGTCTGTCCTGCTAGCATTTTTGATGTGGACCAATTCTTAAGGTTCTGTATCTGTATGTCCCCAATATTTAGGACTTGAGCTGTGGCAGACACTTGTGGAACTTGAAATTTTAGAAAACGTTTTGCAAAGATAAGTGCATAATATGCACACGTGCACAATTTTTCAAACTTTGCTTTTTTTTCTCTTTTTAGGAGACTACCTTCACTTTGACATGATGTGTGAAGTTTGTTAGTCAGCATTTTTTTGTTTTTTTACAGTTATTGTGGAAGGTATGTATGAGAAAAGTAAATCTTGTTCTTTCTGTGTTCATTTTTATCACAGCATATTGCCGTCAATGTACAGAAGCCAAGTGTAAAGAAATGCGTGGAACTGTATTTCATTACAAGTTTATGAATGCTGGTACTTGTTTCAATAAGTGGGATAATGTCTGTCTAAAACTTCTCAAAATAGTAGTTTCTATCTGTCTTTGCATTCTGTGTGAAGTTTTACAGGTTTTAATTCTGTCCTAAAACTTATATACTAAGTTTCAATAGGGTTCTGTTTTTCTGCTGAACTTTATAGGCATTCTAGTATTGCCGTTTTGTAATTTTTTTTTTAGTCAACTACCAGCTTGAAGGTGCATCGTGCTGCATGATGAAGACTTTGTAGTCACCCTTTCTTGTTCAGCTTTTTCATTTGTTATGGAAGAACCAAGCAAAGGGCTATATTAGGCACACAGAAATGTTAAACAGACACTTTGCAGTCAGATGAGAAAGTAATAGCTGCTATTACTGTAACATATAAAAAACTTCAAGACATAAGTATGGGCTCTTTAATTAGAATTTTAATATTCTAGGTAGAAAAGAAATGGTGCAACGTGTACTTCTACTCTGAATAACTTCATATGTAACCTCTTATCTAAGAAGTACTGGATATTCTATCATCCTTTACTTCCCTCATGCTGAGGGATCTTAAAGCAAGGGATTTGTACAAGCCTAATGTAGACAAGTTGAATACAGTATTAAGCAACTACAGAATCATGCACAATATCTGTGCATGATTTCTATGCACAGTGTATACATGCTATATGCTTTGAAGCAGTTTGTGGTGAGAACAGAAGTGCTAGGGATGCGAGCATCTGATGTAGAGATGTCAAACTGATGAGGCTACTGTGATTCCTTCCTGTCTCCAGCTACCTCTCCTCCTCCTACCTGCAGCACATAACTGGTGGAAGGCTGGAGTCGTTTCCATTTCTGGTATACCTTGCCACTGTTCATATGTCATGCTGTAGCCTGACAAGGAATGAGATTTCTTCCTTCTTGGAACTTTTTTATGCCCAGCTTCCATTTTTGCTGCATATTATGCAAACACATGAGCAATTTGTAGGCTATTTATAATATAACTTAATAAAATGGCTTGTAGGCTATTAGTCATAATAAAATGAAGGCAAAGTTTGTAGAGTATAATGTGTAGTATCTATTAGACCAATTCATAAAAACTGAAAAAACCCTTGTAAGCTTTCAAGCATGAAAACCTTTCTCTTAGCTTACTCAAGTTTAAGATAATATCCCTATTTATTCTCTCTTTGAGAACAAATGTTTTCTCCTTTATTCCGTATCAAATAAAAACGGCAATTCCTTGCTGAGTCTTCCATAACTTTGCCCCTCCCCACTTACAGACCTCTGCTTTCATTTGTCAATCACACCATTTTATCAGAAAAGCAGAATAATTATCCAGAACTGATGCCTACACATGGAATATATCAGCATAGATCTAGTGGTATAATTATACTTCAGGAACTCTGCCTGTTGATTTTTCTTTGGAAAGAAGCTCTTTGAGAAATGGAGGAAAAAGTGTCAAGATTGGAACAGGCAGAGACTGTATTGCAAAGGAGAGGCCTGAGTCAAAGGCAGGAAAGAATCTCAAATGCACTTGTGCCTATCTAGACACTTAAATCATTAATTTGAGGAATAGGCTAGTCTGGAAAAAAGAAATGTAGCTTCCTCACTGAAGATGTTGTAGCACTGTCTCTTTCATAAATAATTTGTAAATAATGAAAAGACAGTAAGTGTTTGTATGTTGCCATGTGTGGAAAAAACAGTATAATTTAAATTCACCAAACTGTATTAGCAAAGCAGATCACCTCTATTTACTGGGAGAGCCAGAGCTGCTCCATAAAGGTGAATTAGATTTCAGTTCCTTGAGGAGTTCTCTCAAAGATAGTGAGTGTTTGAGTTCATGATGATAAATAGTAAGGTATGTTATGTAATCTGTAGTAAATTAACTCTTAATAAATCGGTTCTTTAACATCAACTTATTTATGTATATATTTTATCATGGAACTACCATATATATATCTTACTGAGGTTCATTAGAGAGTACGTAGAAGATTCTAGTACAGGTATCCCGATGAATGAGACATCAGTCTCTGTCACTTGTATTTGAAGCTTTTTAATCATAAAATTGAAGGTTTCCCTAAATTTAGGTGTTCTAATGGGCAGTCGTAAAGCTGTATCACAAATCTGAATCTCCTTCTAGTAGCATTAGTGGATATAGGAACACATGTAGGTCTGGTATGCTCATGATTAGCTCTTGTCTGGAGCGGGTCCAATGGATCTCGTAATTTTTTTGAGTTAAAACAGAAGCAACGTTTTTAAAAGCTTGTTTGCCTCGCCCTTCTTATTTTTTTGGAAAGTACTTTAGTGATCTCTTAACATAACTTTGGTGTTTTCAGTAATGTTAATACTTACTTTTAGTGCAAGCTGTACAAGGTCAAGCCCTCTAAAGTCACAGTGTACCACTTTTTGGCCAACCCAAACAATATCAGTTCTGTTCTCTTGTGTTTACTCTGTGCATTGAATAAAGCAGAAGTACTCTGCCTACTGAAGGAAAAGGAAAGAAGGTTGGTCATGATCTATTTACACACTGCTGTAGTACTCATCTTCTGCATAAATTTTAATGTTTTAACTGCAAATAGTCTTCTTCCTAATAGGAATTTTTGCCGCTCAAGCCATATCTTCAGAATATTCTGTTGAGCAGTATACTCTTACTCTTCCAGTATGTAAAAGCAGTTGGCTATAAGCATTTAAACCCAGCTGTGCTTTTCTGATAATTCACTAGAATTGCTTAAATTGACACCTTTCTATTACTACCTTGAACAAAGACTTCTAGGACCTGTGAGGTGTGTATAGGAAAAGGAAAATAGGTTTGTGTGTGTCAAAATCCAAACTTGTTTATGCTGTAATTTCTGGCAAGTCTGCATGACTTTTGTACTAGATGACAAGCTTAAAGCTAGTTTACTGCTGTAGCTTTGACTTCTCAGAATATGAAGTGTTCTTAATTGATTATTCTTATGTGTAACATAGCGGGGCACAGTCAAAATCATTATCAATGTTCTGGGTTTTTTTTTAATCGGCAAAGCTTTCTGTTGCATATATTGTATGCTTACTCTTAGTTTGATAGGTCTTCACTAGAATTGGTGCATGCCTGTATTTCATAAATTACCAAATAGATATATAAATTTTTTTTAGTGCAAGTGCATGTGTAATCTAATTTTGTAAGTTTACAATTAAATATTCTTTGGTGTTTTTTTTCTTGAATCACTTTATGCTTTGAGGGATCATAATTTACCCAAATGTGTTGCTATGTCTTTGGAAATGTGTGTTGCATGCTTAAGTTTAAACATGTTTCTGACTACCTTTAGTAGAATTGTATTTGACACAACACTTCAAACTGATTTCTACTGTCAGCCTAGAGTATCTGAATTTACCAAAACACAGTGGCTTCAAATTTTGCAGAGTTCATAGCATAGAAATTCCAAAAAGGCATTGTATGTTTTACCTACCTTTGCTTACTTCAGTGGTAGAACAGTTGATAAATTCTTGAAAAGTTGACATTTACTTTCTAATTGCCCCTAACGTCTCTGAAAATCTCATGCCAGATCTGTCAAAGATCTGCTTTTTAACAAACATAAGCATGTTTCCTGGCATATTGTGTCCACTTCTTATATATGAAACACTTGTCCCCACTGTTTGTTTGGGTTTTGTGGGTTTTTTTTGGTCGCTCTTTGTAATCTTTTGGGTTTTATTCCTTTATCAATCTTGAATAGGTTACAAATGGTGTGGGTTTTTATCATGAATCGAATGAGCTCCCAGAGCAGTTCATCCACTCAGCGTAGGCGAATGGCTCTAGGAATTGTCATTCTTCTCCTCGTTGACGTGATATGGGTTGCCTCTTCAGAACTCAGTTCTGTAAGTATTGTTCCATGCATCTTAAAAAGAAAATAAAAGCCTATTTAAGAGAAAGATGCAGCAGAAACATGGTCACTCAAACACTCAGTGAGTGTTCTAGTGTAATGTTTAACCACCGTTTCAGTATGGGGAAGATGATATCCCTTGAGTTAGTGAACTAACCTGTATCCACTAGAAGTTACAAACAAGTCAACTTGGTGACTGTTGTGTTCAAGACAGAAGGTGTTATCGATGACTTTAAAATTAAACACCATAAGCTCATAACTATGTACTGTAATTAGAGAGTTCATTTTGTTTATTGCCATATTGATTAAAATAATGCCCATATGTTTCCCGAGAAGTAGTAGATGAGCTGTAACTTTGCAGGCTAGGTGGTATGGTAGATTATAGTTCAGAACATCTAGAAGTCTAGGACCAAAGGACTCGGGTCATGGAGTTTAAGCCTTATAATTGCAGACAACTTTGTCATAATCTAGTCCATATATGCACCATCTTGAAACTGATTTGGTTAAGTTTTAGGACTTGAAACAGAGCTTTAGCAGTGGGAATTGAGTTTTTAATAAATTCTTGTAAAATTCAGGTTTCTGAACTGTCATTAAGTTATGTTCTATATCAGTTTTGAAACTAAGCATGTAAAAATGTTTGTGCTTAACATACTATTATATTAATAAAACATTTTTTCCAGTGAGCTGGTGGAATCACTATTGGTACTGAAATGTTACTTAATCAAAGTGATCTTCTCTAATTTGTGATCACTATGCTATTGCTTATAAAAGTAGTCTTTCATTTAGAAAATATTTGTATGTAAATGTATTTTCAGTCCTATTTGAGTTCAGTGGCATATCGATATGTTGCTTGGTTAGATACAAGTAATAAGTAGCTTTTTGCTGGTGGCACTGTGTCTTACAAAATGGCCCAGTGCCTTCTTGTTGGCATTTAAGGTAGCTTGGGAGAGGGTACCCCCAGAACAGGCAGGGCTACTTGTGTCTTTTGCTCATACATGCCAATACTCACAGCACTGTCATTTGGGGAACCAGACTGTTCTGGACTGTATACTTAAACCTGTTCGTTCATTTTGTGAATTCTCACCTAACTGGTAATTTTGGATACTGCAATTATTTTCTTTCCACAGTATGTTTTTACAAAGTACAACAAACCTTTTTTCAGTACATTTGCAAAAACATCCATGTTTGTTCTATACCTCTTGGGATTTATTGTTTGGAAACCATGGAGGCAACAGTGTACTCGTGGGTTTCGTGGAAGGCATGCAGCTTTTGTGAGTATTTTAACTCTGTAAATGTTTTGATATTTGTTGAAGTTTGTGCAGAAAAAACTTAAAATAGGGACTAGAGAAAAGCAAAGTTTATATATTGTGAAATAGTGCTTTCAGAAAAGCAATTATAAACTGAATTGCGGCACAGGAAGACATGGCAATCATAATAGTGGTCTTGTGAGAGGAAGTAAAGAAAGGAAAAAGCAATGTGAAATGTATCGGGAATCGTAAGAAATGCTCTACTGGGCCAGACCATTGGCCCATCTAGCCTGGTATTTTATCTTGGACAGTCGCAGAGGATGGTTCTCTTTTAAGAAGAGCTTATGAGCCTCACCACTATTAGCTCTTGGTTCCCTTTTACTTCCCCAACATCTGTAACCAATGGAATCAGTATTTGAACTTTGTAGTTGATTTTTGTTACTGACTCTTTTTGGCTCTGGCAGAACTATGAACTGTTTGCTAAGAGGTTTTGAGGTTTTTAAAGTTATGTTTAGGAAAGGTGGTAGAATTATGTTTTCGTTGTTGTTAATACTGTATTTTTATAGCCTTTATGCACGAATGACCTCTGTTGCCCATTCTAGAACTAGGCATAGTTTGTGCTAGAGTCTAAAATTATTGTCATGTCACAGAAATACATACTTTTCTCTAAGGAAATTAAGAGATGCTGGGAGGAGCGCTTGTTCTGTGCCAGTGTTTCAGAACGCTGAACAGCAGGACTCAGGAAGCAGTAAGGCATTTGGCCTGATATTAATCTCGCATTAAAATAACAGAAAATGTGATCCAAGAACATGCTGTTAATCAACATGTCTTTATAGAAAATAGCTTGTATGAAAGGAACTGACTTCAGTTCTGGATATATTAGACTTCACTGATAGTGACAGTTGTAGGCGTAACATACTTAAATTGAAGTGTTACATGACATTAAGCCAAAAGATTTTTATTTAAAAAACAAAAACAAACCCAACACAAAACCCAAAAAGAAACCTAAAACCAAAAAACTAAACCTTTTTTTTTTTTTTTTTTTTTTAAATCTTGTGTTAAACGCATGGAACATCTAGAGTTGACTGATACCTTGAAACAATTTTTGCTAGATCAGCTGTTAATATCAAGTGTCTGTGCATAGTACGGCATGTGTTAGACTTGATGCTGTTCAGGATCTTCGTAAAATAATCAGGAAATAAACAGAATTTACAGATTCTTTACTGGCAGTAATGACAAATAAGGATGATGAAAGCACTGAAGGATGATTAGTTGTACAGAGCAATTATACTGACCAAATTTATTAATCTGAGCAGATGAGTAGAATAAAGGGCTATTGCCTAGTGTGAATCGTAGTGGTTAGACCAACTGAATCTCATGCAGTGCTATGTCAAAGAAAGATAATATGAATTTACACGAACTGGATAGCAATGAGTAGAAGTGCTCAATCTGTCACATTTTGTGTGTGGCACTCATGGCACCACTACTAGAATCTCTTTTTTTTTTCTTTCTAATCCTATAAAAAGTAGTTTTTTAAATAATTTATAGGAAATAGCCATTTCTTTTGATGTTAGCATATTTCAAAAGAACAGTGCAGAGACAGGACTGTAGTGTTGAGTCAGAAGATTCCACACACCCCCAAGGAGTTTAGTTAAATATTCAACTGTATAATTATTACAAGTGCCTTTAAAATGTCTTGTGATTATTAATCTGGAACAAAAATTATACATTTATAGATTATTTTTTTTTTTCCCAATAATGATTGCTTAGGTAAACACTCATACCTTCCTTTTAAGCCCTCTTCCACATTAGAGGCTTTGTTTAAGAGATTTCTTACCAGCATGGTAGAACAGCAAGCTGCAGGTCAGGGAACAGGGGTAGTAGTGCTTGTTAAGATGCAGAAAGGAAAAGGAAGAATGATACTTGACCTGATCCTAATTTAAGTCTTGTTAAAACTAAGGCAGAGTTCCAGGTTCTTATGCAAAGGAACTTTGCCTCAATAAAATGAAGAAACAAGAGGCTTGTTGTTAATACATGCGCAATATTTTAGTGAAGCATGTCTCGCTAAGACTGAACTTTACAGGTTTTGGCATTCTAACAGCCTGATCCTGCACTGATACCTGGGTAGTTGAATTCAACGGGGTTCTGCAAGAGGTACAAGGAATTACTGAAATTATTTACTGAACTTGTAAGCCCTCTTATTTACTGGGGAGGAGGGCTGGAGGGAGAGAGGGGATTGTGATAGAATTATGGAAAAAGGCATTAAAAAACTTACTGTCAAAAAAATGCAGTTATTAATAACTCTGCCTTGATAGAGTATTACATCTAAGGTTCTGTAATTAGTTTGCAGATGCTGAAGGTTATTTTGCTGCTTGTACAACAGATAACACTGTAAACAGTTCTCTGGTAAGTACCTTAATTTGTGAAGGTCAATGCTTTACAGTAACATGATGCTATTATCCTGACTTACTGTTTTTAAAACATGGCGGTCTTAAATGTAATAGTTTTTGGCAAAGGGGATTGGTAACTTAAACGTTACTAATAAGTGCTGCGAATAATGACATTGCTTATTATGAGAAATACAGGTTTTCAGCTCAATAAAACACTTGAATGTTTCTGTAGTAGTTTGTGAAAGAAATATGTTGTACAAAGGAAACCTTTACATATTCAGCTCAGTAGCTGCCAAAGCAAAATGTGGAGAGCTAGTGGTAAAGCCCAACAGTTTTCAAGACTAAAATCCACAACAGAATCATTCAGTTAGTTGGGTATCTTGTATACTGTGATCCTACATGGCATTTTGAAAGAGAAATGGACTGCTTTCTTCCTTCCGGTGGACGGAAGGAAGAAACTGTTTTACCGAATCAAGTGTCGGTACTGGTATTCTGCTGATAAGCTGCATCACCAGGTGGCATTTTCGTGGTGATTTTCATCATCCATAAATGACGGTTTCTTGTGCCCCTGTTGATCACAGATTGCTGCTTAATCTGCATACCTAAATCAGAGGCCACATGCAGAAATGTAGCCAAAACACGGAAGTTTTAAAGTTTGCATCATCTCTGTAATAGAGTAGGGGGAGGCAACTGTGTGTTGACAAACTACCATATGGGTATTTTATACTGTATAGGGAGTTGAAGAGACATTTTTCAGAAGTATTCTTAATTTAATTCTTTGGTTTTTTCCAACTTCATTTATCTGCATTTAAGAAGAAAATCTTCTTAGTCTGCTCAATTCATTAGGATCATCTGACTCTAGAAGCAGGATTCATTGTTAACCTGGAACAATTTTGCATTAATTTAAACATCCACAAAAATTCTGGTCCTAAACAAGGAGCCTAATGCAGATGCAGCTACCAGATCTTTGTCATTTCTTCCCTCTTACAGTTTATTAATTTAGTCTAAACAACCAGCTTAAAACTTGTCTCGTTAGAAGTATTTTAAGCAATTAAAACTTCTGCTAAGTGCCTTATATATTGGAGTTCCTTTCCCAAAGTTTTTTGACTTTTAGTTCTAGTTCATGAGCTTTTAGGGTTATGGGAGGAAAATGAGTATGTATTCATTTTTGTATATGTATTCTGTACTTTATGTTTCTAGTTCATCATTTGGACATAAGCTATAGATCTAATGAAATGTCTGTGATTTTGATGAGTTATTTTTTAATTTTAAATCAGTAGATTTGAATTTTCTGGGGCTGAGTTTTGTGTTCATGAGGATATACACAAGAGCGCACAGTTATTTTTTGAGTACTGCATTTTACCAATTTGTTTAACATAAAATATAGATTTATATATGGTCATATAGATGTATGAACGCTTTTGACAAGCCTATCCACTGTGTGCAAAACCACTTTGTTAAATTTGTTTCTCTTAATATTCACCAAGCTTTTCTTTATTTAGTTTTCTAATTTGCTAAATTAATTCTACTGCTTATAATTTAAATATCCTGCTTAACTGTATTTTTACTTATACTGATTCATTTCAGAGTGAACCTTTATATGTTCCTGTAAAGTTTCATGATTTGCCAACTGAAAAAAATGGCAGTAATAATAGTGATGCAGAGAAAAGTGAGTAAAGACTTTTGGAATGCTGAAATGCTAGTTCTTTGGTGAAGGAATTACTTTCCTCTTTGTTGGTATAACTGCTGTCATGTTGCAGGACTTGCCTCTTTCTCCCCGCCCCCTTTTTTTTTCTGTTTGTTTCCCCCCCTATCCCCCCCTTCCTTAAATCTCTTATTGCATGAATTGCAGTCTCATATATTTACTTTCAGGTAGAGAAAACATAGGCCTATCGTTCAGTTTACCTTTCTTGGTCACTACAGATCCAGCCTATGTTTATCTCAAGGGACCAACTGGGTTCAGTACTTGTGATTCTTTCCTTCTGGGCTTGTATGACCAGCAGCAGTGAGTCAGCCTCTGGAAAAACAAGCTATTGTCCTTTTTAGAGCAGGAGCAAAGCAGTCAAAGTAAGAATTTTAACAGTCTATGTGCATTCTGATTTTATTTAAGCCTCGCTATCTTGTGACAGTAGCTGAAACGGGCCTAACTGTCCCAGACAATTAGAGAAAAGTTGGCTGTCGAAGAGTCCAATTATTTGATCCTCAGCAAAAAAGTCTCTGCTTATAAAGGGGAAAGCCTCTTTGTTAATTTCTAGATGACACGTGCAGAACTGCTTTGGTAGGCTCTGCTGTCCTGTGATAACATGCACCAATCACTTCAGGGTTGTTTGAGCTGTAGCTTTTCCCTTTACTTTTTTTAGGAAATTAGGTATTGTTTCATGTTGAATTAGTCTAATATTTATATGTAACATGTAATGGTTTCTTTATGCAGGAAACTAATGATATGTACAATACCCTTATAAATAAAATCTGATCCTGGTTGCAAGATTAGTTAGAAGGTGGATTTCAAATGAGCAAGTGACCTTATGATCTCTGCTAAGTTTTGAGGTCTGTTGGACACTGTCATCCTCTGAATGAAACACTGTCCTTGCAGTTAGGTATAGTTCTGTGCAGTTAGATATAGTTGTGTGCAGTTTTTGGCTGTTTGACTATTAAACAATTAAAGAAAATCTTATACGTAATGTTTATCAATACAGAGTAATTCCTACCTAAAAATGTGTTGTTACCTTGTGGGGATTTTTTTGACAGGGAGGAGGGATGGTGCTTTTCTGTGAGGTTTTTGTGGATGGACAACTGTACTGATTGAAAACAATAATTGTGCTTTGTCTTATTAGCAGCCTATCAAATAGCAAAATACTAGTTTAATAAATAAAAATAATGGCATGTCTTCTATTTGGATAAAAACCTGTTATTATTTGTGAAGTATTGTAATCAAGGCCGTATTCTAACATCATGGTTTTATTTGCATATTGTGTTGGCTTGAAAAGTTTAATGATAACATGCAGCCTTTTTTTTTTTCCCCTCTTTTTTTCCCCCCCCCCTCTTAAGCTCCCAAAAAGCCTCGTGTAAGGTTCAGTAATATTATGGAGATTCGACAGCTCCCATCGAGCCATGCATTGGAAGCAAAGTTGTCTCGTATGTCATATCCAACTGTTAAGGAGCAGGAATCAATATTAAAAACTGTAGGAAAACTCACTGCAACTCAAGTAGCAAAAATCAGCTTTTTCTTTTGCTTTGTGGTATGTGCTCCATTCTTTCAGAAAATTTAAGTATAGATGCAATTAAAACTTGTATAATAATAGTGAAACAGTATTGAGGTGACTTGCATTCTTCATCCCTCATTTTATAAATATGCTATAAGAGGTAAAACTTTCCTCATGTACTGGACGTGAAGATGCAACTTTTTAAAAGGAGGGTAATAAAAAGAGATCCTGGGTGTGTAGTTAACTGTAAGGTCAGTTGTAAGATATGCCATGCTTTTGTGCCATGTTGTCCGGTGTATGTTTGGTACAGCAAAATCTGGGATTACATGTGTACAGGCTGTTAATAGCTGCACTGGGACTGCATGAAATGGGTAAATGTCACTATGACTTCTTTCTGGGCCATCAAAGAAAGAGTACCATCTTATGCCTCACTGTGGCATTGTGCCTTCTGGTAGTATGAAGAGAAGATAGTTAATTGTCCTTCAGCTCCATTGAGAAATTTACTTGTCAACCTGCTGATTGCTGGTGTTTCTGCACCATACCTCAGTTCTGTGGGAAGAGAGAGTTAATGGTGGCAGGATTTCTGAGAGACAGTAAAAATGTAGAGAGCAGATGAGTGATAGCTTTTCTAGAAGTAGCTTCACTGATGCTGCCGAACAGGTTATATGTAGTGTGGACCCACCACAGCTTTTCCTCAGAAAGCTGTACTCTTTAAACATTTAAAATCATAATAATAATAATAATAAAAAAAAAATAGTACTGTTGATGCATAGACCAGAAAATGGTGATGTAATTTTCTGTGTGTATTCATAAAGAACGTGCACACAGCAGCAAGAGAATAATAAGCCGCTCATTTAATCCATCCAAAATCACTAATAGCTTTTTAAAAGATTACTTAGAATTCTGTGTGTCTGAGTATATTTCCATATATATACACATGCAGATTTTCTAGGGTGGAATCCTTATGTTCAAAACAAATCTTGTTGATGGTATTCATGGATGCTACTACTACTGGCATGTATGTGTATTTCTTCTTGGACAGTGTAAGTGTTTCCACCTAAGACTTTAGAGAATGGTAACTTCCCTGAGGATATATCTGAGATCTCTAATGAGATCTCAATCAAGAAATTATAAAACTTGCTGGTTTTTATGCTTATGAAGGAATTCAGACATGAATCCTTCCAAAATATTTTTGAGGTATTGAATGTAAGTGATGCTTGTTTTTTAGGATGGAGATGTGTGCCTGTTTTAAGTACTCTAAAAAAACTTACTAGGCTGACTAATGTCCCATGTATCTCTGAAACTTCCTTGCAGCGCTTGTGCAGTAATCATCTTGAAGCACTTGCAAAACAAGTTAAAAGTACCTTCAGTTACTATAGAATAGCTATTATAATTTCATTTTAAGTACTTAATTATGTTTAAGTTCTGAAGTATGTTATTTCATTATTAAACATGTAGCTGAATGGGGTTGGTTTGGGCCAGTTCTAATTTTGCCTCTGTCTTTTAATGTACGTGCCACTTTAATAGAAGTTAGAAATCTATTTGAGGTAAAAGTCTTGTTCTGATTTTATTTTTGAACAAATAGTTGTGTTTTTTTTTTTCTTTAAGTAGGATTTTAGCACTGATAAACTTAAACTCTGCTGTTGCTATCCATATAGTCACAAAATTGTTTTTCTTTTCCCCCAGTGGTTCTTGGCAAACTTCTCTTACCAAGAAGCTCTGTCAGATACCCAGGTCGCTATAGTTAATATCTTGTCTTCAACCTCTGGTAAGTTTTATTTACACTATCAGATGTACATTATAAGGCTGTTTATAACATAAAAATCTTTTTGGTTACAATGGACTTGTGTAATGATTTACCTGTGGTTTTGGAGGAACTGTAAGGCTTAAAGCCATTGAATATGTGCATTTAAAAACTTCATTATGTAATTGCAGGGGTTTAAACCCTTGATAGCTTAAGCTATCTTCATGATTCCCCCTGCTTTTTGCTTTTCAAGTTTGTGTGTGTATACTTCTGCAGTTATGTCTGTGTATTAAAGAGATATATTGGGAGTGTAATAGGTTTGAAGGAAAGATGGCATAACACTATCAAAATAGATACAATTCAGAGTAAAGTCTTCTTGCTAATTATTGTTTTTTAAAAAAATGGTTTTAGGGGTAAAGAACTTAAACTACCTAAATATTACGCATATCGCTTGCTTTACAGGTTTTATGAAAGGATCTAATATGAGCTTTGAAGTATTTAAATTATGTGACAGTCCATATTTTGAGGAGTAACTTTTGTTGTTCTATAAAATCAGTTTTAAAAGCACAATTATGTGATTATTATTTTTTTTTCCACTGACTTTTCAGGCTTATTGCAGTTTATTTTGTTAGTATGGCTAGCCTTTCTCAAAGTTGAGCATGTATTTGCTCATCTAAGGATTCACATCACGAGGTGTTAGTTTCATAATGGTTCCGATTTTAAAATTATGGATGCTAAGATCAAGTAGTTGAAACAAGTATGATAAATAAAAAGAAGAAAATGTCTGTGCAGTTTTCTGAACAAACTAGTAGCAAAACTTGATTGTATAAACTCTTCTTAATTTCTCTTGCAGGGCTTTTTACTTTAATCTTAGCTGCAGTCTTTCCCAGTAACAGTGGAGATAGGTTTACCCTGTCCAAATTATTAGCTGTTATTTTAAGGTAAGATAAAGGGATGGAACATTTGATCAAAAACTTCCCAATACAGTGAGAGGCTAACTATACCTACTATACCTATGGTGTCTGTGACAATATATGATACGCTTCACTTTTTTTAAAATCCTTGTTCCACAGATAAATTGAGCAAGTGAATTAAGTCTTTTTAAATACTTCATATCATGAACAGTTACCGAATCTCATGCTCCTATAGGAAATTAGATTAATCAGGTTTCTGTTGGAAATATGTGAAGTTATTTTCTTGTTGTTTAATTATGGTTTCTCTATTTTTGTGTAGATGGGAAAAAGGAAGAGGCTTGACATTTGATGTTGTCAGCCTGTTTCATTAAATGCCTGGTGCGTTGTTCAGGGAAGATAGAAGTGGGGTTTTGTTTGATTGTTTTTAGCTTAGGATCAGGCCTTAACAATAGAGAACTCCTTTTGGCAAAGCCGAAAGTGGGGTTTGCTTAACTAAAATACCTAAAGATAGAACTCTATTTTGATATTTTTCTCCCCCTTTTTTTCTGTCTTTGTAAAAAAGTTCTTGGGTTTAAGTAGCGTTTTGCATTTCTTTTTTTGCTAGCATTGGTGGTGTGGTACTTGTTAACCTTTCTGGATCTGAGAAATCTACTGGAAAAGATACAATAGGTATTTACTTACTTTTTTAATCCTAGAATATGCAGTGATGAGTACCATCTTCTGACAATACTCTGCAGGTCATAGAGCAAGCTACATATTTCTTACTCATGTAACATTTCACAATCTGGCTTTTTAGTTTCAACTTTTGAAACTGGACATTTATGATGATTTCCGCCCCTTCCCCGTATATAGTTTAATTGGGAAAGTATTTACATTTTTGAGCTTTCTGCATTTTTCCATACTTTTAATATAGTAATGGATTCTGTAATAAATTGTTTATCTCTGACAGTTTTATAATAGGTGTATGTTTAGGAGAGTTGATTCGAGTGTGCATAACATGTTTGGCATGTCTTAAGTGGTGGGTTTTTTTTTTTCATCTTTACAGGTTCCCTTTGGTCTCTTGTAGGAGCAATGCTGTATGCTGTGTACATCGTAATGATAAAAAGGAAAGTAGATAGAGAAGATAAACTTGACATACCAATGTTCTTTGGTAAGACTAAGACTAACTCTATTGAAAGTTTTAATTCAGTGTGTGATTAAATTGTCTGCTTTCAGGCACTGAACTGTATCTGAGCCGTAAAGGGCCTCCGAAAAGCTAAGGAAGTAGAGAAAGCCTATTGTTCCTGTGGTTATGAGTACTTTAGAGACTGGTTGTGTGAATTTTCTTGTTTACTGTCTTAACAATGAAAGATAACACTACCTGTAGGAATGCAGACAGCCCCTTTGGACTCAATGGAGGTTTTTTTTTTTTTTCCCAATTCCAAACCTGTAAATATCTGATACAATTGTTGCTTGTGAATTTCAGGTAAAGTTCCTTATATTCCTTTCCTTTGAAAGATTTAAAACATTGCCTTGTTGCTGCTTTTATGTATGCATGTTGTCAAAATAGCAGAGTTTAGCTGAGATTTTAGTTATGTTGAAGGATATTTATTGTGATTTACTTAATACTGTTTCTATACTCAGGTTTTGTAGGGCTGTTTAATCTGTTGCTGCTGTGGCCAGGGTTTTTCCTGCTTCACTATACTGGGTTTGAAGCATTTGAGTTTCCCAATAAGCTGATATGGATGTGCATTGTCATTAATGGCCTTATTGGAACAGTTCTGTCAGAGTTCCTCTGGCTGTGGTACGTACTACATGCTTTGTATGTATTTCACATAAATTGTCTTACCTGTGTTCTCAAATGTTGAGATGTCAAATTGTCTAGGTAGGGGGTTTTTTTTGGGCCCCCCCCCCCCCCCCCCTTTTTTTTTGTGTCCATGCATGCCATTTGAGTTAGAGGATGGTCATCCATCATGTCACAATGTCCTGTTTAAGAGCAACAGCTAACTTAAAGCAGGTGATGTGGTCTTGTAGTATTTATTAAGATACTGTGTGCTTAGCTCATTCTAGAATTAACATTTTGACATGAAAAGACTTTGTGGTACAGAGTTGCAGTAGTAATAGGAGAGCATGAATTTCTGTTGTAACAGTTCTTCAGTTTCCAAGGCCTTGTGCATGTTGGATATATATGGGTCAGAATCTAGTATTCTATAGTTGACATGTTTGTTTAAATCTTCAAAGACTTAATGAGATAAATCTCTTTAGAAGGCATTAATCATGAAGATACGACAATTCATCAATTAGCCTAGCTTTTGTTTAATTTAATTATACAATAGTCTGGATAGGTCCGCAACAGAGGATTGAACATGAGACTACTAGATGAATGGCTCAAAAGCTGTAGCAGACTTAAACCTTTGTATAGCTGTTAGAACGACAGTGTTATTAGAGAACTGTTTGGTAAGTCAGGGTTCCCAGCTTGAGAGAATTGAGTTTCTTCTGGGCCAGCATCAGGTTAAAACAGGGGTGTAATGGAAAATTCTGCAAGTTGAAAAGTCGTATTTTATTCTGGAAACACCAAGGAAGAGTTTCCAAAAAAGAGACGTGCTTCCAATGCCGTACAGTTGCTCAGTGAATGGTGTCAGTTTCAGTCCTACATTTTGAATAGGTGTGGCAGTTTGTGAGCTTTTGCCTGAGAACCCTTGGCATTCAGACTCTGAGCTCTCTGGTAGAGAGACTGGAAGACTTCATGGGATAGCTTCTCTGAAATGGAGACATCTGGAATCCTAGGATCCTAAGTTCACGGCAGTACTGCAACAAAAAGTCTAGGTGGAGTTCCATGAAAAGTTTTGTTTGGTTTTTGTTTTGTTTTGTTTTCAGATCAGGTTTAAAGTTATTTAGGAAATTTAATCATGACATTTTGTTTATTGGCAAACTCTTACACCAGTCCTAGTTATAAATGTTATTGATAGAATATTTTTGTGATGTTAATGCCATCCTGTAAGATTAGACTACAGTTCAGTATCAGTTGGTAAAAAGGTTAAGTGCAATTTCAACACAGGCAAAATAATTAAAAAAAAAACCAACACACAAAACCCCCCACAAAACAACAAACCCCAAAAAAACTAAACTTGGCTCTTGTCCCAAAATCAAGCACTAGCATAAGGTTAAGTACATGGGTGTGCACAGACTTTTTTATACACATGCTATTTGTGTAATTACTCGGAATGATAATCCAGTCAATTAAAGAGCTATTTCTATTTCCAGTTCCTTTCCCTAGAATTTTGGACTAGGACTAATTTCAGAGTTTGTGCTGACATCGTCCTTTTGCCGTTCAGTGTGCCACTAGTATGGTCCTCTACTCTTTCTTTGGAAGTAAATAATATTATTTAACCTACTTGTTTACTCCACCTACCACATAATGCCAACTAAATAATGTAGTGGTAGATGTGACTCTTAATTAATCCTTCCCCCCCCCCCCCATAAACCCTCCCCCCCCCCCCTCCACACACACACCTGTTTATAAGTTTTTCATTGGATTCTGTACCATTTATTCATTTACAGAGTTCTGGTGGACAGGTTGGTTCTAATTCAACAGTAGTCAGTGCAGAGATACAGAAGTATTCTCTTATGGTATAGAAGGGGATTTAGAATATTGGGGAGGAAGTTTGCAAAAATGCAGAGTATCTAAAATGCTTTGTTTCTTTTCTGTTCCTTTCTCATCTGCTTACATTTTTCTTTGTTTTAAAGACACAGAACACTGCAAAGTGATTACAAATATACAAACTGGTCATTTTTGCTTGGCTGAAAGTCAGTGTAGGAGGTCAGGGAGGACCTAATGACTTGGTTTGGGAGTACTCTTCCAGTTTAACTAGAGAAATACATGCATGAAGTCATGTTCTAGAAAATCTTTTCCAAATGTGTGTTCAAATCTTTGTGTTTAAAAGGTGTTAATTCACCTCACAGAAATTTGTTAAAACAGCATTTTCTTCAGTGAATCGCATTTCATGAATATAGTTTCAGTGATGCTGCATCTGTTTAACTTGTACAGTAACCAGAATAAAGATTGAGTAGGTAAAAACCTCAAATTTTAGAATTCTAACAAAAATTGCAACTACAAGATTTCCCTTTAAAATTTAAAACCTGATCGCAGTTCCACAAAAAAAGCATAGCTGGTACTGTTTTCAGTACTTGCCAAGGATGAGAATTGCCTTTATCTTAATAAATAAATAAATTCTGGATGCCTTTGAAATAAGAGGCTGACTCAGTAGTGGGCATTACTGATTTGAATTAGGTAGAGACCCCCTTGTATTTATTTTCTTCATATGATAGAACAGGCTGTTTCATAGAGGAATACTTGCTAACAAGCCTCACTATGCTTTGGTAACTTTTGACTTGGTCAATCATAAAATGGGAATGCAGTTTTTTATATCGGATGTTATGCTCTTCACTTGGCAACAAAATGGCTCGGGCTAGTCAAGTTTTATTTATAGAGCCTTAGGTTTATATTGAAATGCCAAAGATCTCAGGAGCTCACGTGTTCTCTTAGGTCTGTCCTACATATACTTTGAGGTTCTATCATTATTATTATATTTTTTAAAACTTCAGTCAATAAATCAGTGTTTTGCAAACTAATTATGACTTGCAAAGGAATTTGGGAAAAAGGGTCAGTTTTCTATGGCTGTTAATGAGTACTACTCTGACATATGCACGTAGTTTTGTTGTTCTGTCATTTAAATAAATTGTAATGGCTTTTTGTGACTGAGTGATTTAGAGAAGTCTAACAACTTTGTTCCTGCTTGGGAAATATGGTGAGACCACTTGTAGAATGCAGAGAAGTCTTACTGAGGCTCCGAAGAGTGATTTCAAGGGTGTATTTTAGAGTGAGATTTAAAAAGCACAGTCTGTTAATTTAAGAATTTGTCTATTTGTAAAATACTTCTCTTTTTGGGTAGGATTTCTAGACATCAGTAACCTTTCTTTTTTAATTAACCAGGCTGGGGCAAAACAGATTTAATTGTTACAAGCTGGTATTAAACTATTTCAAAATGGAAACAAAATACAGATTTTTCTAGGTGAAGTCACTACATGTGAAGTAGTGAATTTTCCATTATCTCAAAAGGTTTGTATGGGAATTAAACCTCACTCCAGAAGACATGAATACTTTAGTTAAGAATTTTATGCAGTTTTACAGATTTATGACAGAGTGTGGGTATCTCAGTTTTAGATTATTAAAACAAACAATGACTCATATGTAAGCTTGATCAAATGTCTTCTGCAATTTGATGTATTACTTTAGTTATCTCTTAACTTCTAAATAAGACCTCATTATTATGTTGTTGTTGCTATTATTATTATTTATTATCTTTTAGGGGCTGCTTTCTTACCTCATCACTGATAGGCACACTTGCGCTAAGCCTTACAATACCTCTGTCCATAATAGCTGACATGTGCATGCAAAAGGTAACGTGCTACTAAGTTTTGAGCATTATTAACAGAATTTCTTTGGATTAAATGGCAGTGGTATTTTTAACGATGTATACAATGAACGGTATTTTACTTCTGTTGCTTGTTAATAATTGTTGAACTGTGTAATTAATACTCTCTTGATGTTGACAGTTACAGTAATTTTGCACTTGCAAACATGCACTTGCACACTTAAATACATTTGATTAAGATGTGGCTTGTACGAAAAGTACCCAAAGTCATCAGCAATGCCTGGCCAAATGCTTTACCTTGAACAGGCACTTCTCAGAATTAAAGAACAACTGCAAGTACAGCACATCTTTAATACCTTTACAATTATAGAATTGTTACAGACTGCCTATCTTGAAAATACTCAATTAGTGACAAAACCAAAAATCTGCAGGTTTACCACAAAGGAGTAGCAGTTACAAGGCTTAATTGCACATTATTAGATTCATGTGGATGTTAGGCTTCCATTTAACTGTCCTCCTTTAAGTTAGTCTAGTTTCACTGGTATTGAGGTAGTAGCTGTGGAAAAACCCTCTGTGTAAAGAAAGAAAAGAATCTGATAATGTGAGTTTAGAATAGAAACTATATGAAGTTAGTTTATATTACTCTTCAAGCTGTATAGATACTTTTCTTTTCATGCTGGTGGGGTAGTATTCTCAGTTTTAAATATTTAATTATGTATGAACTTCAACTCTAACTTTGAATATTTGAATTTACTATTTAGTCAGTGGCAAGGAATATCAAATTCTTAATTTCATGTGAATAATTATTATTTAGCATATACTGCAAGCATGCAGTTACTGGTGTTTTTGTTTTTTCTTTAAATGGAGGTCACATAACTCCTTCTATTTCCTGAAAGCAGAATCACTTGTTTCTGCTCTTTATTTTGGATTTAAGTAATCCTACTGCTAAAATTTTAATTTGAAGCTTAAATCACCTGTTTAACTCTTTGAAATGGCTTTCAACCTGATTTTATAATGCATCTGTTGTTCAAGCAAGATTAATTTTTCTTACAGTGATAATGCCCTTTTTTTTTTTTTGGCAGGGCATCCCCACATAGACCATTATGGCTATGCCTTTTGACACCTCTCAGTGTAGACACAGGTGTATTTGTCACTTGGCTAAAGTGTAAGCATTTCCCATCACATGCTTGTGTGCATTTTGACTGTTCGTAACACCTGTATTTCACTGATGTTAAATGTGTGTATAGGCATGTGGTATGGAGAGGATGCAGGAGTTTTTTAGAAAGCAGGCAGTAAAATTATGTGCCAGGTAATACGTTTTTCTGGGCTGAAAATAGTGAATTAGCAATTGAGCACCTTGGCCTAAATACAGTTACTGAAGTAACATGAAGTTCTTTACTGAGATGGTAAAACTTTATGTGAATTAGGAAGCGCTTTAGTCATGTAATAGCTTAGCTGAAAATGATATCAATAAAAATGGGCAAAACTGACCAAACTTAGAACTAACTGTACAATACTATGTCGTGGTTTAACCCAAGCAACACACAGCTGCTTGCTCACCCTCCCCTCCCGCCCCCCCCCGGTGGGATGGGGAAGAGAATCAGAAGAGCAAAAGTAAAAAAACTCGTGGGTTAAGATAAGAACAGTTTAATAATTGAAATAAAAGAATAATAATGAATTGTAATGAAAAGGAAAACAACGAGACAGAGAGAGGAACAAAACCCAGGAAAAACAAGTGATGCAACCGCTTACCACCTGCTGACCGATGCCCAGCCAGTCCCCGAGCAGCGGCGCCCCGCAGCCAGCTTTCCCCTAGTTTATATACTGAGCATGACGTCCCATGGTATGGAATGTCCCTTTGGCCAGTTTGGGTCAGCTGTCCTGGCTGTGCCCCCTCCCAGCTTCTTGTGCACCTCCTCGCTGGCAGAGTATGGGAAGCTGAAAAGTCCTTGACTAGTGTAAGCACTGCTTAGCAACAACTAAAACACCAGTATGTGATCACATTATTCTCATCCTAAATCCAAAACACAGCACTATGCCCACTACTAGGAAGAAAATTAACTCTACCCCGGCTGAAACCAGGACAGTATCCACCCCTTACTCTGTACCATCTACGTCATGCCCAGGTCCCACACTTTCCAATACATTCCCATTAACCACCATCACTTTTCCTGTCTTTTGATACATACACACAGGTATCATTCCCTTAGTTTATGGGCCATCCCTGTAAAATGTTCGTTGTGTTCATTTAGTCCATGACTTTGGGTTCCATCTGTCATAACAGTCCTTCAGGGCAGGAGAGATGGGGTGTGGTGTTGGACTGTTGCATGCTGAAGTTAGTTCTGGTCTGTTACCGCTGCACTTTGGTCGGTTTTCATCAAAGTTCATTCTTCATTAATCTGGGCGATTCTTGCTGTAATACCATTGATATGGCATACAGCCACTATAGAAGTGATGATATATAATGTTATATAGCAATTAACATACAATTTAATTTATTGGCTATTCTTACCCAAAATCAAATCCCCTTGAGGTACTTGTCGGACTTCCCCATCCTCCCGCATCACCCACTAAGTGCACCCAGGTCCCTGAGCAAAAGCAATCCCACGAATGGGTTTGCCTTTGCCCGAAGCAGGAATAAGCCAGACTGTCTTCCCCAGCATATTTTTATGTGCACTGCAGGGACTTTATCCGCTTCTACCGTACATAGAGGTTTTGAC
>NW_008824007.1:334343-375461 GCF_000699105.1 Pygoscelis adeliae
GTTGGCCGGCCAATTCAGCCACCGTTGGTCCCTCTTCATCTTTCCAGGTCAGTATTGCCAATGAGTTGGCATATAATGATGGTGCGCTCCGTACCAACTTCTGCCACGAAGGTCTTGTGCACTGGACTTCATCTGGATCTTTGGATAACTGCTCATTGTACAGGTCACCATAAATCACCTCTAGCACGGCTAATTCCCTCAGATACTGGATACCTCTCTCTGTGGTGTTCCACTTGCCTGGGTGACGTATAACGTCTTCCTTGAAGGGATATCTTTCCTTCATATCTGACAATAGTCACCTCCAGAGGCTGAGGGCTTGGGCCCCTTTTCCAATTGCTTTGTTAATGCTCCCTTCCCTAAAAAGGGATCCCAGCTGCTTGGCTTCTTTACCCTCTAATTTCAGGCTACTGGCCCCATTATCCCAGCATTGGAGCAGCCAGGTCACAACATGATCGCCTGGACGATGGCTGAAATCTTTTCGCGTATCTTGCAACTCAGGGATAGGGATCAGATGGTTTCTATCTCATTTATGAGTTCCTCTTCTTCTCTCCTCGCTTTTTCATCATCCCTTACTAAATGAGCTGACTTTCGCTTCCAGCATTTCCTCTTGTGTATGGGGGTGACTGATACCGGCACAGGTTGGTTCTCTGGTTCAGCCGCAGTGCCTGTCGTGAGGGTTGGAGTAGCCACAGTGCCTGGCGGTTTGTTTTTCCTCTCTTCTCCCTGAGTGTGCTGCATAATACTGAGCCGCGTTTGCCTGAGTGTGCTGCATAATACTGAGCAGCGTTTGGTAGATACTAGCCAAGGCGCAGCACAGTGCGGTAAGTTGTGCCTCTTTGGAATAACCACAGCGGGGTTTTTTTTCAAGCATTCTGTCACTTCATCAGGATCCTGTACTTGTTTGAGAGTGGAGTTCCAGACTATTGGAGGTGAGAAGTTCTCTAAGTACATGCCTGTATTCTCCCACATGCCATGCAACCCGTGACCATCCAGCCTCAGGGCAGATCTCTGAGTGATTTTTTTAAATAGTTGTTTCACCCTAAACAAGACCTGAAACATGTTCAGGAGACATAGCAATAGGAGCGTGCTGGCTTGAACACGCCAAGGATATTCAAAATTCTCGAGCGCTGGTGTAACTAGCCTGAAGGAGAAAGGGACAGTGAAAGAACTGGGGAAAGCATCACCCCCTCGTCTTTCCTATAGATTGGTTCTCTGAGGAGAAAAGGTGAAGAGTGTCATTATTAATAATTTCCGAGAGATGGCGCCTGAGGTACAGAGATGATGGCAATATCAAATACAAATACCAAATTAGTCTTTTTACCAGTAATATTATTGTATCATAAGCCAATGTTACACAGTACAGCAAAATGATAATCCTGACCCATCTCCCAAAAGTGATAAACAGCACTGCAGGGAATACACACTGCAAGTGAGGATTTACATAATACAACCATGTGAACAAATAACATTGTGACCAGCAACTATTAAACTAATACAATGCTTATAACAAATTCATTTTAACATGCTCTGATCAGATCTGTTGTTATCTCAACCTTCGTGCCCCACGTTGGGTGCCAAAAAGGACTGTTGTGGTTTAACCCCAGTCGGCAACCAAGCACCACACAGCTGCTTGCTCACCCTGCCCATCCTGCCGCCCCCCCCGTGGGATGGGGAAGAGAATCAGAAGAGCAAAAGTAAGAAAAGTCATGGGTTGAGGTAAGAACAGTTTAATAATTGAAATAAAATAATAATGAATTGTAATGAAAAGGAAAACAACGAGAGAGAGAAACAAAACGCAGGAAAAACAAGTGATACAACTGCTTACCACCTGCTGACCGATGCCCAGCCAGTCCCCGAGCAGCGGTCACCACCCCCTGGCCAACTCCCCCCAATTTATGTACTGAGCATGATGTCCCATGGTATGGAATGTCCCTTTGGCCAGTTTGGGTCAGCTGTCCTGGCTGTGCCCCCTCCCAGCTTCTTGTGCACCTCCTCACTGGCAGAGTATGTGAAGCTGAAAAGTCCTTGACTTAGTGTAAGCACTGCTTAGCAACAACTAAAACACCAGTGTGTGATCACATTATTCTCATCCTAAATCCAAAACGCAGCACTATGCCAGCTACTAGGAAGAAAATTAACTCTATCGCAGGTGAAACGAGGACATACTACTTCTGAAATTTTGAATGGATTGGTGGTCCTGCTCTGCCAGCTGCCGCTTGCTTACACTGCTTTGATGTTCTTTGAGTCTTGTAGCAAATGCAGTTATGCTTAGTTTGTAAGCTCTGTGCAAATAGAAATGCGAAAGTATGAGAAGAGAAAAATTCTGACTATGCCTGGACCATAGCTTAAATTGAGCATTCTCTGAGTAGTGGCTTCCCTGAAGCAAGTGGAGTTCGTGCATTATCTGTGGTGGTTCAATTTATGACTTGTTTTCAGTCACTACATTTGAATTTTTTCTTTTGAGGTTTGTACTTGTTTGTACAAGGCTGACTTACGTACAAGAAATTAGTCAAGTCTTGCACTTAGAATGTTTCCTGCCAAACAGAAGCTTTACTGCTCAATGTTTTCACAAGCAAAGTGTAAATTCAAATGAGAACCTTCTGACTTCTGAAATTTTCTGGCAGGCATGTAAAAATGGCGAAAAAAATCCACACAACTTGTATTTCACTTTCACTTAATGTCAGTGTGGATTTTGGAAAATGAAGTGGAAAAATAAAAGGATAAAAATAAAAAAAGGAAAGTCAAATTGGAAAATAAGAGGAGAGTCAGACCCTGAATAAATACTTGTGTAACAAACGTGTGAGATACAGTATGTTTCATATTAGTATTAGCTGAATATTCCAACATGGAAATACAGCAAAACCTTGCAGTGATTCCAACAATAATAAAGCATTCATTCGTAAGATAACTGTATTTTTGTTGCTGTAAAGTATCTGCAGTATATACTTCGGACATAAATTGTAACAGGAAAGTAAATAACTAATGATAGCTATTAAGGAAACAAGGGGAAAAAAATCTGTAGACTTCTCCCCCCAAAATTCACTTTACTGAGGTGGAATTAGGTTTATATGTGAGCTAACGCTGGTAGCAAAAAGTAAGAATTCTGTATGTATATATGTGTGCAATTTTTAGAGATTCATGTATATATGCAGTTACATATATCAATATATAAAAAGCTTAGGTTGTCTTCTGAAGTGATTCATCTAAACTTTCTTCTGGAATACATTGAAAAATGGAATATGCTTTTCTAAAAATTCTCAGTAAACAACTTAATCTCTAGGCTATTTAATCTGAGTAAACACAGAGTCCACATGTTTTAAAATTAATTTATTCTTCATGTACTCGTGCAATATCGAGGCATTTGAAATAGCCAAAACATCTTTAAGGCTCTGTTGGATGACTTTCAGTTGATGTTGGTAACACAAGGGCAAGTTACGTTCTTAACTCATTTTTATAGTTTATCACTGTTAGAGTTGCTCCAGTTTTTATGTATTTGGTATTTATAAACAAACAAAAAAGCCCCACAAATGTAGCTACCTATCAATCTAACTTCCTGTACACCTTGTATTTGCTCTTTTCCTATTTCTTGTCTTAAATCTTCACATAAACTGTTGTCTCAGTTTATGTGCTGGCAACATCTTTTGTGATCTGAATCTTCATGCCTCTTCCATTTCATCCACCATTCTTTTCATTTGCCACCACTTGGTTCCTTCTGGGGTTTGTGGTCCATGTACTTGTTACCTTCTGTTCCTTTTAATTTTTCTTTCTCTTTGAAAAGTCTGCTTTGTCTTCCTCTGGGCAAATACAGAGCCTGACTGTTTTTAGGTAGCTGGCAATCGGGTGATGCCTCTTACATCTTGTCATATGCGGGACAGTAATCAGGGAGGGATTGGGGGTTTGTTCTCTTATTTTTTGTTCCTTTTCCGATTCATAGAGTCATAGAATAGTTTGGGTTGGAAGGGACCTCTGAAGGCCATCTAGTCCAACCCCCCTGCCGTGGGCAGGGACATCTTCAACTAGATCAGGTTGCTCAGAGCCCCGTCCAACCTGACCTGGAATGTTGCCAGGGATGGGGCATCCACCACCTCTCTGGGCAACCTGTTCAGTGTTTCACTACCCTCAGTGTAAAAAATTTCTTCCTTCTATCTAGTCTACATCTACCCCCCTTTAGTTTAAAGCCATTCCCCCTTGTCCTGTCGCAACAGGCCCTGCTAAAAAGTTTGTCCCCATTTTTCTTATAAGACCCCTTAAAGTACTGATAGGCTGCAAGAAGGTCTCCCCGAAGCCTTCTCTTCTCTAGGCTGAACATCCCCAACTCTCTCAGCCTTTCTTCATAGGAGAGGTGTTCCATCCCCCTGATCATTTTTGCGGCCCTCTTCTGGACCCACTCCAATAGGTCCGTTTCTTTCCTGTGCTGAGGGCTCCAGAGCTGGACGCAGTACTCCAGGTGGGGTCTCCCCAGAGCAGAGTAGAGGGGCAGAATCGCCTCCCTTGACCTGCTGGCCACACTGCTTTTGATGTAGCCCGGGATACAGTTGGCCTTCTGGGCTGCGAGCACATACGCGTTCTACATTACTGTTCTTCCTTCTTCCCTTGACTGTTATGTACTTGCTGTCCAAGTTTCTACTTTCCTATCTGTTTGGGGCTTTTAGCTTGTGGCTGCTGCTTGTATGTTTGAGGGTATGTAAACTCTTCCCAACTTCTGATACTGAACTGTTCAGCATGAGGTCATTGGGGGGCCATTAAGACTTGACTTTGACAACAAAGTAAATTTCCTACTGTATCTTCTCTTGCTGTTGGAGGTAAATCCTTTGTCTTTTACTTTTTTTTAAAAAAGAAATTGCTAGTATTAGAAGCACAAATGAGTGACCCTAATTAAAGGCAAACTCTTTAGACTTTGAGGTTGTTTGTACAAGTGTATTTGTGCAAGTAGATTTAGATTGGATGTGAGGAAAAATGTCTTTACTGAAAGAGTGGTTAAACATTGGGACAGGCTGCCCAGGGAAGTGGTTGAGTCACCATCCCTGGAAGTATTTAAAAGACGGGTAGATGAGGCACTTAGGGACATGGTTTAGTGGGCATGGTGGTGTTGGGTCGACGGTTGGACTCGAAGATCTTGGAGGTCTCTTCCAACCTTAATGATTCTATGATTCTAAGTATGTCTCTGTCATACAGACATCAAAATATCCTAAGCCAAGCCCTGTGCTCACTGAGGTCTCATAGGCTAATACAAATTTAAGCTTCCAACTTCAGGCTTTCCAGTTACTGCTTCTGGCCAGCCTTGTCTTTCAGTTTTGGCCACATTTCTTAAAAGGAACCTACGTAAGAATGCCACTGGCATGGCTAATAATGTAAAGATTAAACTATGAATATATATAGTCTTCATATGACTGTCAAATGGTATGGTAATTATACAATATGCATAATTACTAACTTTCTGGGTCTTTATTATTCTGTAATAATCTGACATAAACCTGAATCTTAAGAAATTACAACCAAATTTTTAACAACTATTTAAATATTCCTTTTGGTAACTTAAGTATTTATGAATTTCTGTTAGAAATCGGTAAGGATAACATAAGATTCTAACAACTGTAGTTTATTAGATTTTTGAGAGTGAGCACCAGTGCTAAGTATCAAAACTACCTTTTTTCTCCAATCTCCAACTTTGGAAATTTTCCCCACGAGGGGGAGGCGTGCTCACGGTTGATTGCTCTGTTAGCCTTAAAGGCATTTCAGAGACTAGTTCTTGTTCTTGCACCCTTAATTTTTCTAACCATCTATAATTTTAAGTTTTAAACAGTGTCAGATGATCATTGTGAGTGTAGTAGCAGATAGATACAAGTAGTAGCATAGATACAAGTCGAATTTAGTTTAAATTGGGCAAATAATGTGCCCTGCCTTTTTTTAAATGAAAATTTTTTGTAAGTTTCCAGTAGTATAGTCTATGTGCACTGATTTCAGCAGTTGCCATTCAGTGACAGTGTATTCATGGTGAATAAACAGGTGCACAAATCTTTCAGGTGAGATCCCTTCTTCAAAATTTTTGAAGTGTCTAGGGGGCTTTCTCATTGGTACCAGTCAGACAGCTAAAACCTAAAAATGAGACTATTTGGAAATAGTCTTCATCCACACTACAGCGCAAACAGTATGTTCCATTGTAAACAATGGATCAGTGAAGAAAGGTTATTCATTTATTAGAAGTAGCAGTGGCTATAGAAATTGTACCAAATAACTTGTAATATAATTACAAAAATATAATTACAAAAATACTTGTAATATTTCACCTAATTGAAAAGAACTGAAACTTCATTTCAAACTTAGAATAATAATAATTTCAAACAGACAGTATGCCTTTTTTTTTTTTTTAACTCTTGAGTGAATGATGTTTGTGTTTTAATTCCAGGTGCAGTTTTCCTGGTTATTTTTTGCAGGGGCAGTCCCTGTATTTTTTTCTTTCTTCATTGCAACTCTCTTATGTCACTATAACAACTGGGATCCAGTGATGGTGGGAATCAGAAGAATTTTTGCCTTTATTTGTAGAAAACATCGAATACAGAGGTAGGACAGTCACAAAGTATAATCCTATCTCTTCTTCAGCTTTTCTAATATCCTATACTCTTTTATAAGCCACAGTACTCATACTGTATTTATTTTAATCTAATTTTATAGTCAGGTGTACTAATTTCTTAATAGTAGTAGTTGCCAGTCCATTTATTAACCTATGTAATGCTCAGAAAATGGAAAGATATGAAGTCTATTTACCTTCTTCTTTTAAAAGAAGTTTCCTAGTGGCTGTCACAAGTTCCCCCCCCCCCCAATGCCCCTGTGATAGTTGCTGTACCCAGAACATGCAGTGAAAATTGTGCAAACTTGAGTATACTTTATGAAGTTAAGGGGTCTTTGTATGTTTTTAATGGCTGCAGTTCAAACCACTAGCATACTTAGTACTTATGTTGGCTTCATAACAACTCATTTAATATTACTGTATAACTGTAAATAAATAAATTTGTTTCTTTTAAGAATGCCGGAAGAAAGTGAGCAGTGTGAAAGTCTCATTCCTATGCACAGTGTTTCACAAGATGGAGACAGTTGTTGTTCATAGACAAAAGGTATGCTTAATAAACCTCAAACAATACAGAGAAAGGTGAGGATTGGTTTTCATGATGGCATTTGTGTTATGTAAGCACACATTTTTACACAGCATACAGTTAATCTTGTTCTTTATTGATGGATAGAGTTTTGAAGGGTATCTTCAAAAATTATTATTATTTGTTACCAAGCATTATTCTCACCTTGATACAGTTCTTGGTCAATGGTTTTGAAATGTAAAGTAGTTTTTTTACTTAAGAGTATTACGATGTTCATAAAAAAAAATTGGGCATGAGTCAATAAACCAGAAGAGGCATACAACTTCTTGGTATGGATGATGTATGTGGAAGAGATCTGAAGTAATTTATTCACTCTTTTTAATGCTGTTGAGGTCTCAGTTTGGGCTACTGCAGTGCATGAAAAACATCAACCATTTAAGGAAGTTTAGAGGACGTGACCAGACTTTACCATTATGGGTCTGGAAAATGGGAAGGAGTCCTTGTGTTTGTGGTTGACAAGAATTAAGTTGTTAAATTGCATTAAATATTAGGGAAAATATTTCTCATGATAAGGATAGGGAAACTAGAGTAGAATAGCTAGGGAGTTTGCAAAATATCCCTCTCTAAGAGAAAGTTACGCAAACCTCTAACAGGAACATTATTACATGGTTTGTTGATACTGTCTTGGAGCATAAAGATAGACATAGTTTAGGACTCTTTAGCCCTGTGCTTCAGGGCTTTAGTTTTCAAATAACGCATGCAGAATTACATGATGAGAAGTATATTTTTATTTTCCAATGTTGCTTAAATCTAATAATGAAATTAAAAATTTTCTAACCAAAACAGTAGTTGTAATATCTTAAATCTAAAACACACAAGTTACTTCCTTTATTAATAAGATGGAAACAAATACATGTGATGATTCCTTTTTTGTAATCTTTAATTATGTAGCCCTGATAATTTTTTTTTTCTTTTTTTTTTTCTTTAGTTTAAAAATGGAATGATGCCCAGCGAAGAGACAATCTTCTGGAAAAGTCCCTAAGGAATGATGTTTCAGTGCCTATTCTGAATGTAGTAAAAATAAGAAGTTTCAGTTCTTTTGAAACTCTAAACTTTTCCTCTTTCTTGCTTTCATCTGGTTTTATAAATGAACAAATTTACTACATACCTGTCACCATAGGGAGTCTTAGTCCATCTGAGCAACCAACCTGCCTTATAACACTGAGCTGGTGAAGTTACTTGACAAAATCAAGAAAACAAATGCTGTTAAGTAATTTCTTTCTTTTTTTTAACTCACAATTTTGTTAAATGCTGGACAATATTAATTTTAAAAAATACTTTCAAATGAGTTATGTAAATAAATTTGCAGGTCATCAAGTCTTACAGGCTTTCAGATGAAAAGCTAAATAGATGTTACCTGTAGTAGGTACAAATTAACTTTTTTATGTTGTATAAACTATTTGCATATTAATAGAAGAAAATAGAGAAATAATTTATTAAGTGCATTCTTGTAATTATTGAGGCAGGATCTTTGTACGGTCCTGGAACACTACATATATATTGTCTTATGCCATTTTGAGAAGCCTTGTAATGGCAATGGGTGCCGATGTTTAAAAATCTTTTGTTACCTAACAATCTGGAATGTTTAAAATTTTAGTGAATGGTAAAACAGTTCTAATTACAGTACATTTGGATGTACATTCTCAAAATGAATGTTTGTTTTAAACAGATTGATTCTGTAACCCGTTCTTATTCCCAACTATCTCACATGGAAAACTAAATGTGAAAATTTTCACATGTATAGCTGCCAACTTAAGAAAGAGATCAAATTAGTTGTGAAAGTTTTCACTCAATGGGTTGGCACTACAGTAGTCTGCTAAACAATCTGAAAGATAAAGGTGTTGCATTGATTTTCCCCCCTCCCCCCCAGTTGCATTAATAAATTTATTCTAAAATTGATCATTTTCCTTATAACCTGTATCTTCCTTCCACTGCTGTGCTTCTGTCCTATTTGATTCTGAAAAGTTGGGAATAATTATATTAAGGAATATTTGAAATTAGTGCCAGTTTTGAACTTCTGGCCTATAGGACACTTGCATTAAAGTTAATTTTGGCTTTTGATGGATTTTTTTTTTTTTTTTTTTTTTTATAATGAATGTAGGATGGATTTTCAGCCAACAGTATTCTCTTCCACATAACAAGATTATTAATAATGTAGGGTACTTCTGCTATCCTATCACACAAATATAGAAGGATGACATAACACAAATGCCTTTTCACATTTTGACACTCAGTAATGATCCTTCCAAAAGAAATTTTGGTGGTTTGGTGATACAACTACTAGACAAGAGAGGGAGTGCGGGAAAGCAACAAGCTTAGCTATACATTTAGAAGGATTGATTAGCCAGCAGCTAGAATTTAATGTAAAAATCTGTAAGTAGAGAACAAAAAAAAAAAAGAACCTGGGGCCTATTCTGGTCAAATATTGCACCTTTATCAAAATTTTCCTTCCAATTTGTAATATTGGATTACACTACAAGTTTCAGTGATCTGAGGCATCTCTTTAAGATGAGATAGTAAGTCCTTCTTTGGTCACCTGAAATAGGAATTTAAAAAAAAAAAAACACCACCACCACACAACAAATCCATAAACCCAAAACAAACAAAAAAGTTTATTAAATTTATGTAGGCATTTTGAGAAATGACAAATTGCAATTCCCAAACCCCACAAGTAGAGGGGTTGAAAATGCAGTATGTAGAACTAATTTTACATTTGACTTTGGTAGAATTTTCAGGGATTTTTTGGTAAGTGGAGTTTCCTTAGTTTGTTTGGGTTTTTTAAGGATTTTTTTTTTTCCTTCTAAACTATGACAAATTGGAGGATGTTAGCTTCAACTTTTTTCCAAGAAGTAATGTTAAGGCCTACTGGCAATAAAAAGCTAATGTCCATTTTCAACTGATTATATGTTTCAATGAGATCATGCCGAATATATAATACCAGGCATTAACTACAAATTTGAATGAGCTGGGACTTGTGGCATCAGCCAACTAAGCCTCGGAAAACTGAGTTTGTCTTCGGATAGGCAATTAAGTATTTTTAGCAAAATATTCTAACACTGTCTTTTGAAATTGGTCATACTGATAGAATTGGAGCTGTAACGTATAATGGGCTATTGCTGTTCGTATTTGTCCTTACGTTCATGGCTTAAAGTGAAAGATCATCATAGTCTCCCACGTATATGACTTTTGTTAGCTTGCATTATTCATTAGTTTGAGAGGTTAAAAAAATAAGTACTAGGAGAATATTATTCTGTCTCTGACCCCAGGAATGTTGAAGAATGTTTTTGTTCAGTAAACTCAAAGTTAGGGCCTTCCCACTGTTTTTAACAAAAATGTGTTAATTTTTTTTTAAGCTATTAAATATTTTAATCTCATGGCACTAGGTAGCCTGAGCAGTCTTTTTGCATTAAATTACAGTTCTTTAAAGAAGAAGAAACAAAACAAACGGTCCTTTCTGAAAGGATTTTTAAACAGTGGTGCCCCTGTAGTTACAAGAAATGTATTACAGTTTTAATTACGGAAGCTATGACGTGTAACATTGTTCCTGCATTTAATAGAGTGTGATGAGGTTTTTTCTATAAAATCTTGTGATTTTTAGTACAATAATATTTTATAAATATGATGTCTAATTTGAGATGTAAATTGCGTAGCTCTCTAATGGGTGCTTGGTAAATGCACAAGAGATTTAGCTTTGATTCTCAGGTACCTCTGACGTAATGGAGACATGCTGGGTTTTTCTTCCTCATGACACAACTGGAATGTGAAGGAGCTCTCGTAAATGCTTTACCCTCTGTGTGCTAGCATAAACTGTGCTAGCATAAACTGTCATTGCTCTTACTGTTTCAATTTGGGAATGTCTTTATTCTGACTTATTTCTTGTAGGAAGCACATACACTTTAAAGAAATAATTAATTTTTATCTCAAGCATTTCTTTGAATGTCATTAGATGCTTAAGGAACAGTGATTTCCCATGCATACAAAATGGAAAATGAATACTAGATGTGTTGCCCTGTCAAACAGTTGAACTAATTCCTGTAATCCTATGAGACAACCAACAATTTCTTCTGTGTGTGATTGAGCTTTTGGAGCTGTTTGGTTTTTATGTATGGAGCAAATGATGATCATTTGCCAAATGCCATGTAGCATGCCTTCGCTTTTATGGTTTTGGTGAGTCTCGCATAGTTTGATGTGCTGTGTACTGCACTCCAGAACAAAGGGAAAAAAGGATTTCAGTTTTTCTGGCTACTTTCCCTTAGGTTTCAGTCATGCTGAAAATGTGTTCACTATGAGGGGCTGCAGTAAGTGTAATACTCATTCAGGAAAGGACTGAAATACATGCAACATCAGTATTCAGCAATTACTTAGAAAGTACAGGGCACACGAATGCCCCTGAAGACACTGAGGGCCCGATGTTTCTGTTGCCCAGTGCGCACTGCATCTTGCTTGTTGGCTTTTTGCCTGTGGAAATCCGTGTAGGGGGGTGGGGGCTGTAGTATGTGACTGATTTGGCTTGTCATGGAGTTGGGCTAGAGTGGCCGGCACACTGAGGCTCGGAAACGGGGAGGCTAAGGCACTGCCTGGTTGTCTCACTGTGGTGTTGCAAATGCTGAAGTGTTTTGTGGAAATGCGGCGTTAAGCAGTGGTGTTCTTCGAATGACAAACCATGGTGCTGCATGCGATACTTGACCTGGTATGCCGGTACATGCATTGCATACTTCCTTGTAATGTACTAGCAAAAATAGGAGAGCCTGCAAATTACTTTTCTTGGTGTGTGCTGTTGTAATTGTCGTTCTCTTTCACGATCCCCATTGTGCCTAGGTACTGCTATTCACAAGTATGATGGCTTTAAATGAGGTGGTAAAACGATTTCTTTGTAATTCTTGGTTCCATCTCTCTTTGTGTTGAATGTTGTCATTCCTATTCCCTACTAAAAGATCCTGCTATCTTAGGGAAATTAAGTTACTGAGCTAAACTAAGCTATCAGAGGAGGGGGAAAGCCAGTTAAATTTTAGACACAGGGTGAGTTTCTGGACACACTTTCAAATTTTATATGAAAATAGGCCTCGGTAAGGCAGAGTGTTGTATGTATGTTGGCATACTCAAAAATCAAGAAACAGAAACTAATGTTAATATCACAATGTTGAGTTATATGGCTAACTATAGGATGGTACTTTTAATCAGTTTTCTTTATTTGGGGTAAGTTTTGAGTTGGTTACCATTTCTGTTATGACTGTCTTACATAGTGTCTGCAATTTAAGTTACAACTGCAGCAGCATTTAAGTGTTGGTTCATAAACAGTTGTTACGCATGATTTTTTTTTTTTCTATCTAATCCAGAATTGCATTAATGCTGTATTTTGTTTTACATGGTTATGCAGGGCATGATTTCTCAGGGAAATATGGATGATACCATGTGTTGTGAGAGCTGATAACTAATTCCTGCTTTTAAAATTGTTACAACCATTTTCAGGTTTCACTCAAACACTTCACATCACGTAACTTTCATGTTGAACTCCCTTAGGCTTATCAGGTAAACCATGATGAGAATGTTAAGAGCGTTTAAAGGTGTCAATAAAATACACTCTGCCTAACACTTCATTACTTTTTGGACAAACATCCATTCTAAACTGATGCTGCAAATTGTGTGTGGTTTTCCCACTTTATTGTACTATGTGCCATATAAACAAATAGTTGCACTGCTGATTTCAAAGCTGCACTTAGGGTATGACAGTGACATTAACTTTCAGGGTTAGGCAATGCTATAATAATACATAATCTGATTCTGGGGTAGAGTACCAATATAAACCTTCTAACATACATATATTCATTTATATCATTAAATTTTTACAAAGTCTGTTAACTTTGGGGATTTTTGTTTGTTTTTCCAGTAAAGTTACTTTGGCTAGGCTGGGATTTGATCCAAAGCTCACGAGAGTCATAGACAGCATTAATAAAGTAAAACTTTATCGAAAAGAAACTCCGCAGTCACGTTGACCTTTATGCCTTTGCAGTATTTCTGTCTGCAGCGTACATTTGGAGTGGTTTGCTTTAAGACTTCAGTAATATAAACTTGAGGGATTTTAGTGCTGGTAAAAATGGTAAACATACTACTGTAACTCGTCACAAAAAATATTTCCCTATAGCCAGCATGCAGCTTCATTATTTAGAAGGCGAATTTGTCTTGCTACATGACTTTTCTTTAAAATCAGCAGTATAAGAAATGTTAACCACTTCACTTAGTTGTATACTTCTAGGAGAAGTTTTTGTCGATAGTGGGAATACGTGATCATAGTCACCATAGCCTTGAGGATCAGCTTCCTCTTGGTGATGTCTGATCTGGCATTTCCGTTTACATTCACTTTGCAAAGAATGCAATGGGGCATTTCCTCTCTAGGTGAAGCTACTGTAGTTGTATTTTGACTGCCCTAGTTCTCTACGTTGTTAGAAATCTAACATAAAACATAAATCTATCGTATAAACGTGAGACTGCCGAGTTAATCTGTGTTCTCACTCTCCTCTGAGGTAAAGTATTGCATCATTACATCTGGTATTAGTAGGTAACCAGACTTTTTCTGGAATGCCTACCGTGATGTGGAATGCATCCAGAATTTCATCTAGTTTTTACTTCCTACTTTTTAAAAGCATAAAGGCTTTTCTCTGAGGATTTTCGTTGAAAGCAGCTGTTTAGTTCTACAAGTGCAGAGCTCTTTAACGGCGTCTCAGTTTATGAAGTTGCATCCAATGTTTTTGGTTTTTAATGAACTGTTTTAATTGACTGTTTTGTCAGGGAAGGTGCACAAATTTTGTGTATGTTCCACAGAAGAAATATGACTGGATACTGGAATGGCCTCAGAAATAATAATTCAGGGATGTTTCTATAGTTCTTCACATATGTTCCTGAAGTTTTTCCACAGTTAAAAAACAAAAACAAAAACAAACAACCACACTTATCAAGCTAAGGGGGATTAGCTATTTAGCATAGAACTAATTTTGTAATATGCAAATTACTGTGTTTTCATTAGAGATATCCTTCAATATATTACCGGTGTTGCCAGCCTACAAGTCTTTTCTTCCTTGTCTGTGTTACAGGTGATGCTTCTCTTCTACCTAAATCTGACCTTTTGCATGCCAGTTAAACTAGTTCCTCTACCAGAATGAGTAATTTCTAAAATATTTTTAGGATCTCTTTTTTTTTTTTTTTCCTCTAGCTAGGGGAACAGCAGTGGCTTTCCAGCCAAACAGTATCCCTTTTGTACTGGAGAAGAAGAAGGAAAACTTTGAAAAAATAAAAACAGAGGTCTTAATTGAAAGTAAAGAATCTTACTGGGCAGCATATGGGATCAGCTGTAAAATCATCAGGGTAATTTCTTACATAGCACAATTACGTATAGGAAGTGCTTCACCAATAGTGTACTGGATTGATCTCTCTCTGGTTGATCTTGATTTAATATAGCATGTAGATATTTTCAGTAATCATTTCATATTGAAGCTGAATGCTTAAATTAAGTCCTGTGATAGTAAAAAAAAAAAAAAAAAAAGAAAAAATTATATTTGGAGAGAGAGTGTACATGCTGGGGAGTTTCTTCTCCGTATTTTGGGTGTTTTAGGGGTTTTTTTTTTGTGAAGTGTTAGAAAGTCCCACATATAATCCAGTTACAAATGAGCGCTCTATCAATTGAAAATCATGAGAGGCTGTTTACACAAAGCTATATTGAAAGCTTAGCCAGTTGTTCAAGTTGACGTTATCTGAATGGAATGAGAGAAGTGTAACGAGTATGCGATTCGACGTCAGCATTGTACAGCTGGAGGGGTCCTTGTAATGATTCAAAGTTTGTGTAAGTTCTCTCTGGAGTGGGTATTAGTAAAACAAAATTGTTGATGAAACTTTTTCTCAGCTGTTTATACAGATGGATTTGTGAAACTTCTAAAGCTTTTGTGCATTAAAAGATGCACAAAACCACCGCTAGTTTTGATGGTCTTTTTGGCATTACATTTTGTACTAAGTTTCAGTGAATTCTGAGTAACGCTTTCAAAGCAGAAGCTGCTTTAACTGAAGAACTTTCAACCGAAGAAAACTTTTGTTTGCATGAGGTCTGTATGGTTTGCTGATAATTCAGATGTTCTGAGAGCACAGCTAGTTCAGGTATATATTCTCTGTGAAATATCTTTATGCATAATCTTTTAACCGTTTTCCTTAGTGAGACCAGAACCTGAATTGCTGATGCGTATTGCATTTGCACTTAAATACCTGATTTCAGAGTGTGTTAAACCTTGATCTATTTTTGATAAAAAGTAGCATTTTAATCTAATTTCCATTTAATGATAAGTATATTCATGCAGAGAAAAACATAATCATGGCTTGATGAAGTGATTTTAAGCCAAGAAAACAGCAGGATGGCAGTAGTAAATCTGAAACGAAGATGCATGTCTCTTCAGAAACTCTGGCTTCTGGTTTCTTCCCTCCCTCTTTTTACCAAATTGGTATCTCCATTATTCCAGAATTATACAGATGAAGCAAGGACCAGAACTTTCACCCTTTGTTTTTTAAAAGTGAACATTTGCTTTTGCCTGGAGTGTCTTTGCCCTGTCACTTCATTGTCGGGGGGGGGAGGTGTCAGTTAAATGAGGAGAAATAAATAAGTATTTTTAATTAAAATCAGATTTAAGCTATTAATTATTTTGAAATTCTCTATATTAATAGAGATCTAATGAATGGAAATTAAAGGCCTATATTGCAAATATTGAACAGTGCTTATATATTTTTAACAAAATCAATATATATATGAATATTGGAAACGTGTAAAGGTGCAAATTGGAAGATTGTTCTTGTGTTGATAGGTTTATAAATTGAAATTCTTAATATCCAATACCAAAACCCTATAGAAGGGCTAATGAAAAGAAAATGTGATGTATTCTGATGAACAGCCTGTGTAATACAATCAATGGGTGTGATGTTTTGTTCTGTATTATATTTATTATATGTAAGTAAACAATAAAGATTATAAATCTTATTTTCTTAACAGGAATTGGTATTTGGTTGGGGTTAATGCTTAATGTATTTCATACCGTCAGTTAAGAAAAAATGAACGGTCACTAAGGGTTGGCTGCCACCGGGGGAATAGCGTAGTGGTAAACAAAGTCTTGAATTGACCCACTTAATTCCCCTCTTCCACCCTTAAAGCGAGTCTCGGGATGTCTCGTTTTACCTGAAGTCAGCTAGGATGCCAAAAGGTTATAATTTGGTGTCAGATTGGTCTGGTAATTTCAGTAGTAAAATACCAATTTTTAATCCATTTTCATGGCTGCAGGTGATTTTTACTTGCTAATGCATGAATTATAAAATACACAAGGAGACTCTTTCATCAGCAGGGGGAGCTACTGTAGTATCCATCTCTCTATTGCGTTCCTGAGCTCCAGTACAAGAAATTGTATAAGCAGCAGAAAGACAATTAACTTATCTGCTTATCATCCTTGATTCTTAGAGTTAACCAGGACCGGATGCTGACCTTCCTTCGTACAGCTGAACTTTCAGTGTCTTTAATAATTAAAAATCTCTTGGGGATGATAGGCACTTACCTAAATACTTAATAGAAAAGTGAGAAAAAGTATTTTCCCACCACAGGCTTTTCTGAGTTTTCTGGATCACCTACAGCTGAATTCTGTTTACTGATATAATCAATGTTGCTGCACAGCTGTAGCAAGAAGCAGATTTTTTACACTAAAACAAGGGGATACTTGCTGTGCCATATCTAAAATATGCAAAAATGTGATATGATGTTACTGACAATGCAGGTACCAAATAGATGGTAAGTTTTAGACCAGAGTTTCTTAGAAAAATTATAAGCATAGGCATAAAGGCATCATGCCAAATATAAATCACAATGTGGAGAAGCAAGAGTACGTGTGAAACAAATGGTAGTTTAGCTAAGGACTTGGGACGGTGTAATGCAAGGAGGATTCCTGTCTCAGCCATCTTCACCTTCACAAATCTACTGGGAAGAGCCATGGGTTTACCTGCCACTGCTATGTCCTAATGTCTAAAATGGAAATTTGTAATGAGCAAGGATGATGTAATCAAAACAGTTATGTCATGGAAGCTGTTCTTACAGTGACTGCACTGTTGTGAATGTTGCAGGACCAGGAGGAACTATTAAAATTGAAGAATAATAGGCCTGTGGTGCTTTTTTTTTTTCTTACAGTAGACTAATAAATCGTGGTAAGAAACTTAACTGCTTTGAAAAACATTTCTACTCTAAGAAGGGTTTATAAAAATCCAATGAAATTGTCACTTGTGCAACAATTTATTCTTGACACCAAATGGACAAGTATCGTATGTGCCCGGTTTTTTGCAGCGTGGAAAGTTCTTTGTTCTATCTTACTTGGCAAAGAACTTTGAGAGACATTTAATGTAGCAAAATTTCTTAGTCAAGGCTGTAGTGCACTTCAGTACTTACAGTTTTGATGGGATGCTTTTTAACTAATTAACATGGAGTTCATCTCATCATGTTCCCTTACAAGGAACAGGAATTCTGCAACTGAAGAATCTGAAGGAAGTTGGCTTAAAAAAATTCTGCACACTTGCAAAGGCAACTTGGCAATAACATGCCTGTTCTTTTTTCTAGTGTCCTAACTGATGACTTGAATCCCAGTCACTGTGTGACCCCTCCATTTTAAGTCAGAGACACGTAAAATGTGGAATAATTTTCCATTTTTGACAGGTTCTCTCCTTAAAACATAACCTAAAATTTATCACTTTCTTAGGCTATATCAGTACTTCATGAGTTGTGCTGAGTGGACAACTGACTGCATAAATGGCCAGGGCAAGTGGTCACAAAACCATATTAAGTAGGCTTTTCAGTGGAAGTTTTGATAAAGATGTGTGGAGGCCCATAAGGAATGCTGGGAGTTGACAATGGTTTGCCATCATTTACCAGCCCGGAGAGCGGGGGAGCTACGGGGTAAATGACTTGAGATGAGAAGTTGTTTTGTGGTTGGTTTGGGGTTTTTTGTTTGTTTGTTTGAGGGTTTTTTTTCCCTGTTTTGTTTTTGGGTGGGGTTTTTTTTTCCTTATCCAAAATGCGAATCAATGTATTTTTATTCCATTAGGTTAGTAAGATCGAAACTATTTTCTGTGATATCTTGACACGTAGTACTTTTCTGTATACAATGGGATAAGCTAGTGCAGGCTAGCTAGTTTGCTTTCGATCTCTAGGACGTAATTTGTTGACATATTCTCTTACTCTACTCTGTATACTCCTCAGTTTTAGGAGACACATTTCATACGTGAAACTGCCTCTTGACAGAATCTCAGTGTCACTTGCTAGTAGGTGAGGTTTAAAGCTTCTGAGAGAGATGATTTAAACCCTATTTTCAAACTTTTTCTTCTTCTATCAATAGTATGTATGTGGGAGACATTCTTCTTGGGTTTTATTTATATCTAACCCAAGTATATCCCATTTATATTGTTTTTAAAAAAAACTTGACAGAGCTTAAGGTTTCCAAAGAAACGATAGTTACCTCAATGTGAACTCTTCTTCCTTTCTTCCTCTCATTTTCCCCCCTCTGCTCCCAACTCTTACGGCAAGCTTATGTGAAAGAAAACCCAGTTCTAGTTTGTGGGTTTGCAAGCTTTCAGGACTTTTTTTGGTAGTGTTATCCACAGTGTTACAATTTGCTGTGACATGAAGATGTTCATACCATAAAGATTCCTTAATTTTCTAAATATGCTCTTCTTTGTGGGAACCTTCCAGTGTTGTGTCATTTACTAGGCTTCTTTGATTTAACTACTAGGATCATGCTGCTAATGATGATGAAAAACTCATGATTACGCTGCAAGTGTGCATTTTCACAATGCAAAGGAAGCTTCATAAACATAAAGGAGCATTCTGTCTATCTGTAACAGAGTGCCCACTTAGAAAGAAGCTCATCTGCCAGTAGATCTATTATTTTATTCTTTTTAATCCTGTTGAAAGGAAAACTAAAAAAATTAAGAAAAATTCAGGTTATAAGCAGATGGCTTTTGTGACTGTAGTGTTGCAGGCAAACAGGCAAGCAATGCCCCGAGACAGGTTTCTGACCATGGGACATGGGGTGATCTGGGAGGAATGGGAGATGAGGGGGAAGTTTGATGCAAGGACCACTGATGAATGGGATTTGTCTTATGCATACCTTCCCCCAGGTCCTCCTTGCCTTTTTATGTATTTCCTTACTCACGAAGGAATGTACAGAAAACTCTCTTCACTAATTGACATGACACCATTAGTTCATAGTATAAATATTTTTAAATATTATGGAAGTGTATTAGTAATTTAACGTCTTTTGTTAAAAACACATTTTGACAAAAGTGCTGACACTGACTTCTACCTCCTCTCTTCACTGGTAGGTAAAGGCTGATACCTCTCCATCTGTCACTCTTTTGCATGTGACTTTTTCCCATAATTTGCGTATGATCAGCCACCCGTGAATGGCAATATGTCTTGACTTAAGTAGCTGGTGCTGTTTAGTTGTAAGCTCATCCTTGTAAGCAAGAAGTCCTTAAAAATGAAGTTGGATTCATTACTCTGCATACAGGAGTGCGTTGACCGCAGTGAATTTCAAGTGTAGGAAGAGAAGCTCCTGAGTAATGTGTTCCTAGAATAGGGTAACAGAGAGTCTCACCAAAGTATTTTCTCAAGGAAATGGTTATGGACTAAGCCAGTGTCCTTTCTGAGATGCAAAGGGGCAATCAGGACCAGCCTAACCTAGAGAAGAAAAAGAACAAAAGCGATGATCTACCAGGAGCTGATGCAGAGCCGTGGTAAGGGAAAGAACAGCCCTTCAGAACTAGGAGGAGATGCATGATGGATTTCCAGTAAATGAGGTTTGCCTAAGCTCTTGCAAAAGGAGTCAGCCTGAGTTGAAATTACTTCTATCCTTGACCGTTCCTTTTGTACTGGAGGGTAGGGTAGGAGGCGGAGCTCTTGATAAAGCTTCAAGACAAAACAATTTTGTGAGAATCTCAACTGTTCTGTGAATAGTGGATGAATAAGCTTCAAATTCTCATGGATTAAAAGTTTCAAAACACCCAAAAACTTAAATGGTGGAAGCGTTTCATTACTTTAAAAAACACTAATTTGCTTTTAGGGGTCTAACTGATACAAAGGTTTGGTGACACAGAGTCTGTCATGAAATAATACTAATGTCGTGTTGGCTCTCTGCCAAAGTAATTCCCCAAAACACCTAGTTAATGCTTTTAACGATGGGTCGCTGCTTTCTGGTTCTGGTCTGCCATTATACCTGCCAATCTCCCTTCTCCCTTTGCAGATTTCTAAAACTGCTCTATTTATGTCTCCCTTTATAAATTCTTTGGTTTTCTCTTCCCCCCCCGTTTAAAAAAAGACTGTTCAATGCTAAATTATTTGCAAAATTGGCAACAGAGGCATCCTAGCAGTGCAATGAAGAGGCACAAGTACAGAGGAGTAGTTGAGAGTACTGGCTTCGCATATTTCTCCTCACATGCCAGACTGTTGAAATCTGAAAGCGTACATTGGCCTTGAAGTGTATCTTCAAGAAAGCTCTTCACAAAGCTGCTTGTTTCGCATAACAATATTTGGGAGCTTGCTATTCTACATTTAGAGAACATCATTGTGCTTTTTGCTTAGTTTTGTTTTCAGTAGAGGACAATAGTTTCGAGGTAAAGGTTGCTGTGTGTAAACTCAACACAAAATGGACTCTAAAGAAACTCTCCAGTCTTACAGTCAACTCCATAGTGTTCCTTCTGAATTTGACCTGTACCAAGGACCAGATCTTTTATGTGATGCTTTCAATGTTGAGAGTGGACACAATACTACCTTTTCCCCTTCCTTATCATTACTGATTATACTTGGGAAAGTCCTTTCACCTTTCAGTGCTTTGGGTTTTCCCCTTCCTAAAATTACGGTAGTAATTATAATTTTATTTTTTTATGAGGTAAAAACATGGTAACAAATTGTTGGCAAGGTTGCTGTGGGGCTTGGGCAGAAAGTTGTAGTTCATACTTCCTTAAGAATGCCTCGGTTCTTACAGAAGTAATAACTACAGCTTTCAGCCTAAGCCCCGCAGCAACATTGCCATCTTTTCTCTCATATTGCCTTAAATCTCCCTAATTTCTCCTGCCCTGCCCGACCTGTGCTACTTGGGCAGTCAGTCCACTTCCCAAAATCCTTAATCAGTCCTCACTAGAGATGCCAACAGTAATAGATCAGTGCTATTGCCAGTGCTGGACCAGGGCCTTTAATACAGATGCCACTAGAGAGACACCAATGAAGATTAACTACTATTTGCTAGATTTTTAAAGGAAGTCTTTTAGCTCTTTAAAAAGAGAGTAGGGATTGCTCCAAACAGCTAAAAGACTTATTTCTTCAGTGTAACAAATGTCAGTTTATCTCAATTGCTGCTACTGCAGAAGCTGTGCCTGTATCAAAAGGATCAGTGTAGCAGAGCCGCAGTAATGGAGATGTAGAAAAGGTAGAAACTATGGCTGGATTCACAGTGCTTGAGGAACTGACCTAGGCTCCCAAAAAAACCCACATCTGTAGGAGACGAGGAAAAGGAATAAGCCAAGGAGGTAGGGAGAGAGGTAAACAGGGTGGCACAAATGCAAAGCGAAGGCCATGCAAGTCCTCTCTAATTCTGCTTCTTAAGGTAGTTATCGGCAACTCCCAAAGCTGGAGGAGATGGATCAGATGTAGCCCAAGTCTGAAAGCTCCTTCACACAGGACATCTCTGTGGGTTAACTTGACTTTGATGAGGTGATCCCCGGAGATACCAATATGTGGAGAGGGCATAACATCTAAATCAAATTCACAAGAGCCTAACGGGTCATGTTGCAATATTTAGATGAAGTCAAGGCACTCAATGGTATGCTGAGCAGCAGTCCTCATCAAAGTGCAGTAAAGCAGAGCCTGATCTTCAAGTTCTGGAGTTAGCCAAACACAGTAATACCAGTTGGACCATGTTGAACATGGCACTCTTGATTTTAGGTTCATCTACATTCAGAGAGATGTCTAATTCCAGAGAGTGACCTCAGCATCCTGTTCTGCACAGCTATGCCTTTAATGCTGCATTGTAGAACCTGTAACAACAGATTTATCCTAGTACGAGTCCACCTACTTAGCTGCTTTCATAGCCAGGAGAGAATTCACAGAGAACATGACAAAACCAGGCCCAGTCTAGAGGCAACATTTTCAACGTTTAATTAGTCTATGAGCTATTTCTTTTTAAAGCAGTGAAATAATTTTTATGTTCAGTGTCCCTTAGCCCAGATGCACCTTGCAGCATCAGAACACCCAAGAGATGTCTGCATATTTATTTTTCTGTCTTAGAAAAATCTGCATATAGTAAAAAACATTTTTAAAACATCCTGGTAGCAATAATATTTCATCACTCTCCACCCACAATCTATTGAGACTGAATGTTTACTTCCTCTGAGCCACCTCATTGCCTCTAAACCTATTCATGTGCCTCTAAAAATGCTTTTGCTGCACTCTGCAAATCACCAAGCTCAGGTTCGGTAGGAGAAATTCCTCCACTGGTAAATAGACTGATTACAGTGGTACCCCGGTGTGGCTTTTGTCTGTTTTTTCATCATGTGGTAGTCCCACAATCCTACTGCATTTTTCTTCTCCCCATCCTTGTATGCACAAACTTACTCCTTGGAGATAGTCTAGCCTCCAAAAGTTGGGATTCTGAAATGTCTGTCTTTTACAGAAGGAATAATTACTTACATGTAAATTGTAGTTCTCTGAAGATATATCTCAAAAATTACCCCTCGCCCACATACTCACCTTCCCACTGAGCTGAGATTTCTCTGCATTTCATGGGCTTTAAAAATAGGGTGTCCCTCTCCTCCTCTTCTTAATTTGCTGCTGTATTGGGAGGGTTTTTTACTTTCTTTTGCAGACAAACTGAACTTTTGGAGAATTCAGGATAGCTGAAACATCTCAGCAGGTGTGGTGTGAAACTGTGCTTGCTGTGAACACTGACTTAGAACTTCGAGCTCAGAGGGATCCCACTGAGTCGCTGTTCAGGTGAACAAAATCCCACTTCTTCCAAGAATGTTACAGGCTGGATCATCAACTGGGACAAAAAGGCATGGCCCCGTTTATTTGAATGGAGCTGTGCTAATTTACATCAATTAAAATATCTTATTTTAAAGGATAATCTGCAGTTAAGCCCTACAGTGGGTAAGTAACTGTCTCTAAATGTGAGACGTGTTTTCTGTTAATTTGATTTTGTAAATTTTCTGCAGATTTTTTTTGTAGCAAATTAGAATTTATATGACTGGAAGTGGGAGATATATCTGGGGCTCATTGTTACAGTGAAAGTGAGAGAGTAGGAGCAACAGAGATTTGTCTTTCCCCTTGCTGATTGCATGAGGCAATGTCGATCATGTGAATTAATTCTTTACATCTAGTGTGGCTTCTTTGTTGCCCACCCCCCCGAAAGTAATACAGAATTTTAAATTTTATCTTTACATTTCTATCTTAATTTCTGCCTCATTTCTTTTCTGCACTGTACTTGGAGCGGTATCTTTTAATATTATTTCCAAAAATCGTTTATGAATGATATTCATATTAACAATAATGATATTATTGCTAATCATTCAGTAACGAAAGTGCATACCTTCTTGTTTTTAGTAGCTTCACGGCTACATGCTTGTTATAAATTTCTGGATGCGGCTTAATAAAGCATGCCAGGAGAGCAGAAGGGCAGACTGCCCTTTACCCTTTTTAATATTGTTGTTGTTTTTCCTGTAGGACTGGTTCTTATGTCACTAGTCTTGATCCTTTTGTAAAGTAGGTACTTGCTACTATTTTAATTTTTCTGTCTGCAGAGCATCCTTTTAAGAATCAGTTACGTACACTGGAATAATTATTTACTCTTAATTAACGTGCTAGTTTTATTCATGGATATTGATGATCTTTTACTGGCTGTCTGTTCTTTTATTTTAAATCCAGGGCTGGCAAAATTTCTTTGCCTGCAGTTGCTTGAGAGAAAGGTATACAACTAATTGAACCCCTTGGCTCTAGTCGATGGCCTGTAAATGTCCATCTTGCTCAAACAGCAGTACAGGATTTTCCAGGCTAGCAGGCTGGTCTGGTATTCAGGGTCTAGCTTTATTCACTCAGTTCAATTATCATTTGTCCCAAGAGAAAGAGAGGTGAAGACACCTTATAGTGAAGTATGCTGCAAGAATTAGGAAGCTGATTCACCCTTCAGGTGTTTACTTATAAACCAGAGATCATGTTATCAAATATATACTGTATGAGTTGATTTATCTAAATAGGAGTATTGTATTAGGCACAATTATTAAACTATTCAGACAATTACAAGATAAATGCAGGAAGCCTAACCTGATAGCTGACACGCTACCTGGTGTTCAGCTCAGTATTCCGCCTTGGCCTTACAGATAGCAAGACATGATCAATCAGAAAGGGAGAAGATGCATGTGTTGCATTAATGGATCATCATACTGAAGTGTGTCATTCAAATTCACTTTAGGAAACAGGTCCAGGTGTGTAAGGTGCAACAACAAAGTAATCGTGTAGTATTGACTGATGTTGAAGGGCTTAAATGCATAGAATTGCAATCCTACATGGCATAATAGAAATTAAGTAAAGACACTATAGCAAAGACAGACCCAAGTGGGTCTATTTGTAGGTATTCCCTACAGCCCTCATGGTTTCCAGCCTGCAGAGTTCATGCTGGTGTCGTAGAGTTTATCACGAAGTGAGCTCGCCCAGGCAGGAGGACTAACAACGTGGTACTCTTGTTGACCATTGTGATGCTAGTCTAAGTAGTGCCACCAACTGTTGTCTCCATCAAGAAAGAAAAGTCTTAGCTGTTAGACCCTGTCATCTTTTTTAATCACTTCAAGCACTTAGTTCAGAGGACTGTTTTGCTAAATTTACATAAATGTATCCTTGTATCTTAGTCCCGTTTTCACATCCTGGCTGATTTTTTTATGGTGCTCTTGGAGATGGCAGGCAGCGTGCACACACCAGCAAGCCAGCTGTGCTGCACAGGGCACTCTAGAAAGTTTAGGTGGGAGCAAGATCCTCGCAGCTGTGCTTAGCCTCCCAGGTTCAAACGTCAGAGGGAGACGATTGAGTGAGAAGCTGCAGTTCATTGCCAGCAACCTGTGTGGATGGAGGGGCTTCTGGGAGTCCATAACCACTGTCTTAAGTTCTGCTTAATGAAGGGAAAATTAGTTGACCGTATGTAAGGGCAGACGTGCCTCCGTGCAGCAGCAGGCAGGTGTGGTGGGTTGGCCTTGGCCCGCTCTCTCACTCCCCCTCCTCAACACGACCAGGGGACAAAATAAGAGGAAAAAGCTCATGGGTCAAGATAAAGACAGGGAGATCACTTACCAATCACCCTCAGGGGCAAAACAGACTCGACTTGGGGAAAATTAATTTAATTTATTGCTCGGGCACCGGGAGCGCCTCCTCCTCCTCCCCAGACCTAGGCACTCGCTGGGCTGTTTCTCACACTTTTTTCCTCATTCCTCACTGCCTCTGTGGTGTTTTGCCCTTCCTTAAATACATTTTTGCAGAGGTGCCACTGGTGTCTGCTGACGGGCTCAGCTGTGCCCTGCGGTGGGGCCACGGCGGAGCCGGCTGGAACCCGCTGGAACCGGCTGTGTCCGGCACGGGGCAGCCCCGGCCTCTCCTCACAGAGGAGCCCCTGCAGCCAGCACCCAGACATGCACACCCGGTGCCGCAGGATTTCTGGGTTGTGGTCTTGAGTCTGGTACGTTTCTGGAGGATTTTGGTGTCGACGGCTGTGGAGAGGGAGCCCCAGCAGCTGTGCCGGGGCTTCCTGCCACCAGGAGGGCCCGGTAAACTCCAGACGCTCCTGTCGCGGACCCATGTGTGTGGGTATGGGGGGTTTATAGTGCAGTTTGGAGTTAAGAAGCTGGCTAAGCCACTGAATAGGTATCTGGCTCTGTTTATTCTCTCCCCATGAGGAAATATCTTTCCCTGCGTCTTTCCATAACCTTGTCCTTCGGTGGCCTTGTAGTCATGACTGCACACCCACGGGTTCTCGTGGACCAAGTGTTTTGCCTGTTGCCTAAATGACATGAAGTCGTTCTGAAGGACCTGCCAAAATATGGCCTTGAAATCATAATCTTATTAACGTAAGCTCATATTGGTGCTGCTTTCATTTTGATCTACTTATGCGGTCTCTACAGACTTGCTTTAACATTGTCTTTGTAATCTGGACATTACAGTGTGGCCTACATAAATGCCTACTAAATTTATTTTACCACTGGCTTTAGCGGGATACCATCCCACACAGCTGACATGCTGTGCTCATCAACTGATCATGTAAATAAGCTCAGGAGAACACTACAGAAATTACTAGTTTGCTTACTTAGTATGTGTGTGCTTTCATAGACCGGGAGCTATATTCCTCTCACACTCCCTGCAGTGCCTTTGGCTTGGCGTGGTTTCGTTGCACTGGGGAGTTTGCAGGTATGTTCTTTCTTAGCGAAGTCTGAGAATTCACCCCCAGCACCTATTACTGCGCTGACGGCAGCAAGTCTTTGCTTGGCTTGGTCAGATGTTTGGGGGGCAGCGGGTTGCTGGCAGAGTTGAGCTTGGCCCTGTGCTGGAAAGATTTTAAGACTCAGGCTGAAAGTTGCAGGTAGAGGGATTGCCTCTGTCCCTAAACACGTAAGTCTGAATCTGGGTTCAGTCAATAGCACCTCACTGGGTTAAGCTCCTGCGCAGGGATGTAAGAGGAAAGGCGTTCCTTGGACGAGGTATGCCCTGTCCACTCCCTCGCTAGCAATCCAGCCTGAGGTTCAAAGAGCAGAGGCAAATGGATGACAGATCTCTCTCCATCCTGCACAGTTGCTCCTACTCATGTTCTCTGACTGCCTGGGTAGAGCTCGGTGTCCCAAAGCATGCCTTTTTATAACAGCAAACAATGTATTTTGTCTGCTGTGTTCTCTGATTTGAAATTTAATGTACAAATGCATGTTGAATTTTAAAATTCAAAACCTTTTTCATCCTTTCTTGCAGGACATTGTGCTGTCTCACAAGCCAGGCCTGCGGTGACTGAACGTGATAGCATCCTGTAATTTTTGATTGAGTAAGTAGACTCTGAAAGTGAAACAAACCTAGCGGCTTCAGTGGAAGGAGTCCATGATCCATGGATCATGATTTTCTGAGAAAGAGACCTTGGCTTCTTTGTCCAAATGCAGCAACTTTTTACTTTAGTAAAAGTATTTGAAGATAGAAAGGGGGAGCTAAAGAACCTGAAATATAAAGTATTAAATACAAAATAATTTAGCAATAGCATACATCTTTGTGTAGTCTTTTTTTACCAAGAAAGAACATGTCCATCACATATGATAGTCTTTCAAATAGTATTAGCAGTAGTATAAACTGCTCTTCTGCATAAAAAAGGAAGTGAATTCAAATGGCCAGAGTTGCTGTTGCTCCAAAAATTATCTTTCTTGAAAACTAAATAAAACAGACATACAGAACGGAACAGCAAAATAAAAATTTCTTGTCTAGAGGTAATTCTCGCTTGCAGCCTCACAGCTGAAGAATTACAGAGACAGCAGATAGTCTTAGCCACTCAGAGACTGCAAGTTTGCATGAGAGCCAGGCTGCTTTAAATTGTTGCTTTTCAAAGCTTCCCTCCTGGCCCACAGCTGCCACAGACACAGGCTTAGCAGCCTAAGCCAGATTCTCATTAGAGAAAAGAAGAGGAGTTTACAGAAGGAAAAGGATACACATCAGGGAGAGAACAAGATCAGGAATTAAAAATCCATTTACCTGGCAGTATTTGGGTTGATCAAGCTGATGGAGAGAACATTTCTGGTTATTTATTCTTTACTTCCATGTCTGCTCAGGACTTCTTCAAATATCAGGTCGATGAGATCTGGATAGTGTCATACTACCTCAGGAGCTCTTGAGGATCACAAGTCAGGAGAAGCAGCAAATTGTTTTGAGTTCATCTTTATATGGGTGCCTAACAAAAATCTTTTATAGCTACCCCAAAGGGACTGGTAAAAAAATAACTACCGCCACTATATTTTCTCAAGAATCTATTTTTAATCTTGGCATATCATCTTTGTTCCACTGATTTTCTATTTCATTCTCCTTTTGCTTTCTACTCATAATCAGAACACAGTTCTTGGTAATATTAGCAATATTTATTTGGATAAATTTAGACCTAATAATCTTTTTGTACTAAAAATTTGACAACATTCATCATCACTGGTAACTGGCCCTTTATGAAATTTTATCCGTGCAAGAGCTCAGGATCCCTTGAGCCCCAGTTGTGAAAATGTACAAAGAATGAAATTGTGACCTTACTGAAGCCAGTGGGAAAACACCTTTTTCAAAGGCAGGGATAAAAGATCACTATTTTGGGAAATGCTGGACATCCATAAATGTAAGTGCATGTATTATGTCTCTTTTTATACATCACCTTGAGAACTGTGATGCTATCTATTAAAAGAGGCTACAGTACCTGTTATGTCCTCATGGGATTTCTCCCTTTCCAGCTCCCATTACAGTGCCTTTTAGTAAGTTTTGGAATCTGGGTAAATTTCTTACTCTTAGAAGTACTTTATATTTAAGACTTGGAAGTCTTAAATTTCTTACTCTTTGTAATGTATTCTGCAAAGGAACCATATTCAGCTGGCCGCTGTAGTATCATTACTCCAAGTAAATGTGTGGGCTAAATGAATTGTCAGGCATCAAATAACAAACATAAGCATGCATTTAGACACTGTGGATTTCATACAAATAAATGAGTATGCGCTATTCATTCTCATACAGTGTGAACACAGCTTTCCTATATTTCTAAGATTTTTTACAAAGCTTCATGATGGTCTTAATTATTCAGTACCTATTATGAGCCTCCAAGAGTGGAACGAGAAGCGCATTTCCTAGAAATGAAACATGGAAGTGTTCTCTAAGCTATTTTAATGCTAATTCTTGTTCATTTTTTCAGAGCTTGAGCTTTAAAAACCACAACTGTGAAAAGATCAGACCAAATTGAGAAATGTATTTTGGCCATAGAGATGAAATTGTGAATTGGCATTTAATCGTGGGAAGTGCTTCTGCAGCAGGTTGTTTTAGATTTTTCAATTGGTGTGAGTCAGTGAGCTTTTATGGTAACAAAATTGCACAGTAGGCTTTAATTGTGCATAATTATTGCACTGCATGGTGCAGAGTGCTATATTCTAGGCATTCAGCTGCATTCTGTTAAATTTTTTTATTGAACTCTGTGAAGAAGTGTACCTGATGGTATTTGATATATGCTTGTTTAATCTGCTTATGCTTTTTTGTCTTAGGAAAATGAAAATAATTATAATAGAATTTTTTTCCTCCCCCCCCCCAGTTTCCAGATGACTAATTATGCTGTATGGGCTACCTATGGGCATCTGCTAAAATTAACTGGAGTCTTATTTCTGATTTCAGCTGCAAGAATCTTATGGAAGGTCTTTGGGGTTTAGGAGTATAACTTTAAATAAGACAGGGTTCAGGTTTTTTTGCATTCATCTGTACATTCTTAAGGCGGAATGATACTTGGTGGACTTTCATCTTGTTACTTCATTAATCTGTAGCTGTTTCCAATTTGATTATTTTTCTTTCCTGAGTATTTTATGTCTGCTGGATCTGACCAGTGCATCCAGCTAGAACACAGCCTGTGATTCAGGATAAGGAAAATTTTATTTCCTCCTCTATAAGTAAGTAAAACATTTTTATCACTGTGGACCTAGTGATTTTGAAACCCTGTTGTACTTTGTTTTTTCTCCTGCTAAGCTTTCAAGTTGTCAGGAGTGATCTGATTGTTTCCCATCTTTTCACCAATAATGGAACCCAGGCCAGCACTCTGTTGCTCTCATGAATTCAGTATCACAGCTCTCAGTCATCAAAAAGCCTTTATGATGTTTCTGGGATGTGACATTTCTGTGGAAAAACAGCTTTGGGTTCGGGGCTTGGGTTTTTTGGGGGGATGAAAAAGTAGTCTGATATTACTGTAACTACCACAAGATTCTGTAGTTGTCTTTCCCTGCCAGGGATGAAAGTACTGTATAACAAACAGTAGCTCTAGCAGATCTTTAACCTATCTGTATTGATGAACTTGCCGTTGTTATAATGTACACAACAAACCTTACAATAGTCCTCTTTCTTGTTAGCATCTTCCAGCACGGCAACTTCTGTAGCTGGCCTCAAAGAACAAACCCCAGGAAGAATGAATTTTGATTGCACCACTGCAAAGCCTTTTTTGTTCTTCTTGTTTGTATAGTAAAACTGAAGTAGCAGTTGAAGAAGCTTCATTTTTTTAATCATCTATTCTGTATTATTCCAAGACATTCTGAAGAATATTGTTACAGGTGGGGTTAAGCCAGGCAGGGATTTTTTCCCCCTTCTGGCCTTTTTACCTACACTTATACCTGGTGATCTATATAATTCAAAAGGAATGTGTGAAAATTTCTCTAATGGCTTTACAGTTCTTTCCGTAAGAATGTGTGCATTCGGGAACAAAGCAGGATCGTTGGCGTCCTGCCCTACTCTGAACTGTTGAATTTTACCAGGGACGTGAGCAGTGTCTCTAGCTTTTATAATTTCTGCTTCACTACTTATATCAATGGGAAGTAACTGTGCAAACACAAAGTCCTGTGTGATGCCTGCCTTCCTACGGTGCTCTCAGCCAAGAGTGCAGAGAGAACAGACACCTCTGTGGGAGGGTGAGGGGTAACTGTTGATAGGAACTGTGAAAGGAAACATTTAAACACATTTTAAGACCCTTCTCTTCTTTATAGGCACTAGCTGTTAAGTGGGGTCTGATCCTCAGTTAAATAGGGTCATTTTACAATATGGCAGGTTTGAATGTTTATTTACTTCAAAAGCCATTGCACTTCCAGAGATAATCAAGTCTTTGACGATGTGCCATAGAACTGCATCAACTGTGATGCTTCAGTCTGTTTTTTTGTTTTGTTTTGTTTTTTAAAAAGACAGTTGGTGTTGGGTTTTTTTTTCCTTTTTCCTTGGTTTAGTTTTTAAGGGACAGGAGAAGGAATGAGCAACAATAAAAAGGAAGAAATTCTTACTGATTATCTTACTGCCTTAGAAGACAATTTGGATGTAGTCCCAGATTATACATCTGCCCCTCTAATGTACTTCTGAAATAATATTAATACCAAACCAGACTGCTGCATCTGCAGAGAACAGCCTGAGCTTCTTCCTGTGCTTAGCAAGGAATTGCAAGAGGAAAGAGCAGCCTCTGTGCCCGGGCTCACCACCCAATTCAAAAAGGTCTGTTTGGCATTTCACTCTTCAGTTTTCATCCTGCTTGCTCTAGCACCCATAATGTTCTCTAGCTCACATCCAGAGTTAGGTTATGCTTCAGAATTACAAAAGCAATTAAAATAAAAATGTTTTCTCAACGTATTGTCAACTGGACAGATGCCAGCATTGAGGTCCTGATGGAACTCTGGTGGGAGGTCAAGGCAGTTTTTCCATGCAGGGTTGAAGCCTGAAATGGAGAAAATTGCAATGGCCTGGCTGCACCAGTTACTCAGGCATACTCCTCTAACTGTTCTTAGCCAGTACGGTTAAATTAATTAAATTTACTTAAACATTTGCAGCCTTTCAAAGACAGCTGAAGCTTTTTTGCAGCTCAGGTGAAGTTACAGGCTGGGGCAGGATAGTGAAAAGGTTTACCATCTTTATTTATTCATATAAATGTATTTATATTTTTGTATTTTGCTAATACTTCTAACTATAAACTAGTCCCAGAGTGGAAAGACCCATTTATATTTGACATCTTTTGTGAGATAGCTTCATTTACAATGTAGGAAGAAGACTGATATTCAGTAGGTCCCTCCTTTCAGGTTCCTTTTCCAAAGACTTCATTTATAGGTTGCCAGGTAACCAGAAGTCTTTGACTTTTAAATAATGCTTCATACAGGTACAAAAAGTGAGATTTTTCTAGAGCTGAAATGGCAAGAACTATCTGAAAGGAACAGTAGTCTTAGCAAAAGCCTATGGAGCTGACCACTGATATGCACGCACACAAATGTGAAAGAAGCAATTTGCTAAACTCTTCAGTGGCTGTATGGATCCAATTTCAAGTACAGACAGTGTGTATTTTCCTAGCCGATTATTAAATTGAATCTGCATACTCTTACTTAAGGTCATATTGCTGTTCAATAGGTAAATCGTATTCTTCATCTCCTCCTGGACAACCAGGTGTGTGCTGCTGCCAGTCTGCTTTTGCTTCTCTGCCGAGCTGGCTAGGTTTTCTGCAGTATGGAAGAGAAGTATAAAAAAGAAAAGGGTAATTAAAATTGTTGGCATTAATATGACCAGCCAAATGTCCCTAGAGGACAGTGGCAGCTCTTCCTTTCTCCTTCTTCTACCTTCACCTTAGAAGAAGGAGCCCAGTGCTGTGGATTACCCAGATTCACTCACGGAGCTGGAAGAAACGCGGAGAGCCCCAGAAAGAGCTTTGTTGAGGAACTGCTAGTTTTTCAGTGATCTGCAAGGCTATGGCTCAGTTACCATTTAGGTAGTTACCTTATTCTAAGGATCTAATCCAATATAAGTCAAAGTTAAACATGTGCTTATTACTGCCCTATGCTAACTGGCATCAGTGAGAGGATGCAGTTGATTTTAGTTGTAATCCCATGTAACTAAAGCCCCCCAGTCCTGACTGTGGGTAGGGGCAGGAGGGGTCAAGCTGGGACTGGAGCCTGGGGAACAGGATCTTTATGGATCTCAAAAGTTGTTGGTGTGGCCAAAGACAGAATCCACTTTCACAGCAGTTAAAGTTGTGACAGTGTGGAGCTAGCCTTAACAGCAAGAAGCTCGTGCAATGGGATTGCTAGAAGACTCCTCTTGCCCTAACTGGCTTTGCAGTGAATCTTGCACAAGAGCAGCTTTTGGTCTGCATCTTGCTGCGGTGAGTCCAAGGAGCAGTTAGCCTGCCTCGGAGTGATTCCCTCTAATTCTTGCCTCTCTCTGATGTTTAGCAACAGGTCAGGAGTTGGGGTGCAGCCCTGTTGGCAGGGAGCTGCCCTGAGACCAGTATCTTGTTTCATACAGTTCCCTGAGAGTCCCAGTGTGGCAACAAATTTCAGTTCTTACTTGACCAGCTTTGAGTTTAAGCTCTCCATGCAACAACATCTTTCCTTTCCCTTTAAACTCTGGGTTTTGAAAGTTTTCTTTTTCACGGTATTTTTACTGTGGAGATACTTCTGAGGTCATTGTGAAATATCTTACTCAAACATTCAAGCCAAATCAATTCTATATCCAGAACTTTGTCATGGCAGTAATGTATTAGAACAACTTAATAAAATGTTTATATCAGTGTCTGAAGTTCACAGTAATCTGAGAGTGTGCAATGACATCTGTAGGATAAGTTATACAGCTCAGCACTGAAACATGACCATGGTACAAAGTATATTGTTTGGAAATCTACTGTCGGAGATGAAATCCAGCTTTGCAATTTTTGCTTCAGAATTTACACTGACAACTTCTTTATCATATATGAGAGACACTTGCATGCCATCCTTTGGGCATTCCAGTCCAATCTGAGTACTTCAGGATCAAAATTGGTGCAGAAAACGCCAATTGTGTATTTTAATGTGTACCATTAAAAACAGACAGACTTCTCCTAGCAGCATGGTTATGTTAGCTATTCAGATAAGGTAAAACTGATAACACACTTATCAGGTGTTTTGCTACGTCTGTCCTTCTAATGACATGCTCTGAAATTATAGCATAAAGACCGCAGGTTTATTTCAGCAGAACCCAAAAGTCTTAATCCTTTATTGCTGCAAAAGCACACAACTGTCCTTATAATCAGCCTAAAACAAGACAACAGAACACAGAGAAGATTCCTTCCACACAGAGTCACTGCACTTCTTGGGTAATAGGTTACCCATTTTCATAATAGGTTACCCATTTGTACCTCAGTATATGTTTATTTATATATGTCAAACTAGGAGTAGTTTAGTAACATAAATTTGGCATCCATGGCCTGCATTTCTGTTTGCATTCCTACCAAAACCCAGTAAAAAACCACAGAGACACACCTCCCAAAAGTACCAAAAAGCCTACATCAAAACCAATACCTCAGTTTGCTAAAACTGCAAATGGAAGTGATTCATCTCTTCCAGATACTGGCTTCCTACTGTTAGTTCAGGAATAGTAAGGAGATGTGGGGGAGCTGGAAAAGCTCACTTCAACAGGTTTTTTTCATTCATTATTCAGTTGGGGTTGGACCCAAACCTGTCAAGGAATTATTGCAGTTGATTGTGGTAGGATTGTAGTATCCAGCCCTTTACTATGCAGACAGAGAAAAGAAGAGCTTATAAACGAAATAAGGCCATGTGATGCAATGGAATATTCCAGTCAAATCACAGCCAAATCCTTCAGACCCTACTCAAGTGTTAGGCGGTTTCCTGGTGAAGACAGCAAAATTGTTTGTAATGACTCAGAAACGTTCAATGAAGTTTCTTGGTCGTTATCACAGAAGGATGACTAAAACAAGTTTAAATCAGCAGACTTGGATGTTTTACACTCCACAAAACTGAAAAGAGGATTTTTAAAAGGGCATGCCTGGCCTTGTGATGCTTCTTTTAAATCATGAAATGCGGGGTAAAATAGCTAATGTAATAATGTATTCCAAAGACATAAAAAACTTGACACGGGTAAGAAACTATACTCTTAGCCTTATGTCAGTCCTGGGCAAAATAATGGAAAAGTTAATAAGGGATTTAAATGATAGGGATTCAAAGGACAGAAATATAATAAATGTTAATCAGCACAGTTTTTCTGAAAAATATAGCTTATGCAGCAAACCTGATTTGGAATGAGATTATAAATGTGTTGATAATGGTGGTTGTGTAGATTTTGATAATATTTTCCTTATATTCTGATGAAAAATTTTGCATTCTACAGCGTCAGTGAAACATGCATTACAAATGAGCTAATGGATAGATCTCAAAAATGAGATATCATTGGCAATTATTACAGAAGTCTTAAAGTGCTCTAGGGAGGTTGGTTTGGGGAACCTTAAACAAAATGTGGCTCAGATAGACTGAGCAGCTAGAGCTAATCAAGGACTGGAGCCAGGCATCCCCTCTGGGAATCAGAAAAACTTGGGTGTATTTCAAACATCTGAAACTACTGGACATTTTCATCAATGATCCAGCTGCAAATGCATGAATTAAAGCCTGGGGCAGTGTTGCAGGATGAGGGTAGGGCATCCCAGTTTGCTCTATAGATTATTTGGTAATCTGAGCCCACGCACAAAATGCAACCAATGCAAAAAGACAAGCTATAGAGGACATATTAGCAGAAGAGAGAATTTCCTGGAAAACAGCAACTTTAAAGATGTTTTAGGAGATCAAGTGAAATTCAATGCAACTTGTCAATGTGATACTGTACTGAAAGAAAGCGGAGGCATAAAGAACCACAAGCTGAGGAACAGCTGATAGGACTAAGAAGGTATCTCCCAGGTGTACCATCCTGGTAAGACTAAATGCAATAATGCTTTTTGATGTGAAACCCTAACTTCAAAGATGTAAAAAGCTGGATTCCATGTAGACAACAAACAAATATGACTAGAGGGCCTGAGGTAGCACCTTGATATAAGGCAGAAATAATAAGAAAGACCACACATAGGTGACAATACATAGGTGACAGGAATAGACTATAAGTGCTTTTTCAAGGGCTGTTTAACTTAGAGTCACAACAAGAACTAGTGTCTGGAGGCAAAAATCAAACAAGTACAAATGAGAAACTGTACTCACATTTTTAAGGAACTACAAAAAGAAATGTTGGTGTCTTAATCTCTTGAGGTCTTCAGGTTAAGAAGGGTACAGATATTTTAGTCGAACAGAAGCTAATGTACTCACTGCAGGGGGACTGGGTGATTGTCATGGGACCCAACTAGCCTGTTCACTTCTGATCTTAAATGTAATGAACCTACGAATGAAAAAGCAGAGCTTTCACTGAAGACAGTTAAATTTTGCCTAGAGAAGTACTGCCGCATAATTCCAGGGTTTTGAAAATTGAACAAAGTTCTTGGTTCTGAATACAAATCCTGCCTTATAGTGTTGCTGTTTGCACACATCACAGAATTCTTGAGCTATTTAATCCTCATTAGTGAAGCATTATTAAGCCACAACACTGAAGGACAGGAGGTATAATTTAGAGAAATCCTTATGGGAAGGATCTCATAGGAGATAAAAAGGAATTACAGTGTTTCCATAAACTAGTAACAAAAATCACGGCATTCTAATGCAGTTATTTTTTAATATTGCAAATTTAAAATTCTGTGGAAGAGTTTTGGTTTCCTATGGGTGCTATAGGGTTAGGGAGTAATTTTCATTTTTAACCTGTGCTATATCTAACTTTGGTCTATGGGATTCCCGTCTTTTGTGTTCCATAAGGCTTTCCAGTACTGTAATGTGTTAGAGAATCACTGAACTGTTCAGCTCACTACCTTGGGATTATTTTCTTTTATACTCACTAGCAGTTTAATCTGTCAAAAACAATTATTAAGCAATTTGTAACATAGTAGAGACATAAATGGTCTCAAAAAGCTTATGACTGAAAAAAAGAGCAATCACTTGCTAGAGCTCCCATATTTGTAGAAATCTGTAATAACTTGTTTCCCAAAGGTCAGAATACTTGAAAAGAATTCGGAAGGTTAGAATATTTGGAAATAATCCATCTGGATTTTTGATAACCTCTCTACTGAGATACACATTGCCATCTTCTGCAATGGCCACCTCTTCGCTGTGGAGCAGGTGCAGCCTTCCTCACCCAGGCGGCCTTGCAAAGACAGTAGTGCCTTCAGCTGTGCAAACTGGTATCAAACGGAGTTGTCACTCCTGGTCAGCTCATGGCCGTATTAGACTGGAGTGCTCTTAACAGAAACCCTCATGTTTGCACTAACTGAGCCAGATCCACCATAAAAAATAATACAGCCGTGTCAGTATGGCACTCCAGAGGCAGGGCTTTTCCCCCCCACTTCCTCTCAGCATTGAAAAACAGAGCTGACCCCTCTGGCTACCCCATAACACATCCCAGGAGGAAGAGGGAAGAGCTTTATGGCCACCCGCTCCGGGAGAGAGAGAAATCCCTCTGCACGTGGGAGTTGCTTCCTATGTTTCTGGCAGGCATTGTGGAGAGGAACATTTCTCAGGGACACATCCCAAGTCCCCTGAGAAGGATGTGCCTCCCCTCAGTTTGAGAAGCTGGATCTGTCATTTTTCACAGCTTAAGAGATACAATGCCTTGGAAACAGCAGTCTCCATGAGCGATGCTGCAATCAAAGTGGAAATGAAACAATGCTGTTTTACACAGCACAGTCACAGAAAGGGTAGAGGTGTGATACTATATTCCAAAATGTTTCAGTGTGGGAGGCAAATTATCTTAGTCAATAACAGCAAAGTGAGCAAAAGAGCTTGTATTTTCACTTAACAAAAGGAAATGGCTGTTTTGACCACATTTAGTGCTTCCTCAGCTGCTTCTCGCTGGATTCATCCCATAGTGGTGTTAGAGACATAAAGTACTTACATTTAATACTGACATTTATTTTTACTGCAGCACTACATAACTTCCAGAGCCTCCAGTCTGGGGCTTCCTACAACCCCTGTAGTCAGGCTTGACCTCAGTGTTGGTAATACGAGACTTTGCCATTTCAGGACACAAATACCAGGCAGAGCCCAAAACAGGAGAGAAACCTCAGCCTGGAGGAGTCTCTTACTGCAAGTCTGTTGAGCATCGTCTAACATAGAAGATAACAATTATTCTCTGGCACCCACCGAGCCTCAAGCCTGTTTCTTGGTTTGCTCACTCTTATTTCCTTTCCTTTACCACATTGTGTGTACATATATCTCACCTAGGAGAGGAGGATGTTCATGAAACTGCACTATCCTACCCACTTCAGGGTTTCTGTGTGAAAAAGTGGTCTTTGGCTCTGTCTCTCTAAGCTAGTCTTGGGTACAGATCCTCTACCAAGGATTTCTTTTGGAGATGGGTGCTGAAAATTGGAGTGCTGTTTAAGTCCTGCACAGCCTCCAGAGCTTCACTGTAGCTGCAAAGTCCCTGAGCCAATCATTCATTTGGAGACCTCTGTGCAAGTCTCACACAGATTTTGCAAATGTGTTTTTAAACTTACATGTAGACAAAACCCAAGACCGACTCTAAAACTTGCAACCACCTACACACAAAACACTTCCTAGGAGACCTTCCTGCCTCAGCACCCTTTTAGGATTTTGATTGATATTTTGCAGTTGCAGGTTTCTTTCTTCCTAGACAGTCTTTTCTTCCTCTGGGTAGCACACAAATCTGAGTTAAAACTTTGTATTTTTACAAATTCCAGTTCCTTCTTTCTGGGTAGTATCTGGACATAATATCTGGAGAGACTATTCTTTCTAGGATAGTGTCTCCAGATAACTTCTACTCCTTCTCAAATGTTTATTTAGGAGCAAACCAGGCAAAGTCCATCCTGGAAGAATTATTTCCTTTGGCCAAGTCTTTTATCTATTTCAATGGATGTCCTGTAAAACTAATGACTCTTGAGCAGTCTGTATTGCTAGCTGTTTTCTGCGTGCAATGATTCTTCCTGATAGCTCTTAAGTCAAAGAGAAGTTAAGACTGGAAGCTACAATAACAAAGAAATGTCACCCAACAGTTGGGCAATCAAAGTAACATTCACAAAACATGTGGGATATATCAGCTGATATATATACAAAGATTGGATTTGTCTCACTTCCCTTTACATGCTGTCTCTACAGTGTAGATATTACAGCTGTTATTTGTGCTAGGAGCCCTTTTTGTCAACAGAGAGAAATAGGAACTCCTGGGGCTGCAGGCATATTTTAAACATCTTCTTTAGGATGGCATCAATCAGATCTTGGTTCCACTGAGGAAGATCTTCACTGACATCAGGCAATCCTGGAGTGATGGTGTCAGATGTCAGAGCAGGCCTTGTGGCAGCAGGTTGGCATTTACAGCTGTTGAAAGCACGTATTTTTTTAGTAGGAATAGTATGCCAAGGAACAAAGATAGAAACTATTGTCAAGAGGGGAGGGAATGAGGGGGAGAGAATTAGAGATTCAGAGAGCAAAGAGAAAAAAGTGATAACTAAAATATTTTCACATGAACTTTATATAATTCATGCTTCAAAAATTATATAATAGCAGTTGCTTTGCTCCAGACAAAGGAGTTTCTATATTTTTCCAAAGCAGAAGTGTTCTACTTACCTGTTATGGGAAGTCACAACAATTTATTGATTCAATATATGTACTGATAGGTAGTCCTGTTTGTACTTTAACAACCATCTGGACAGAATATGGTACCACATAAACACAGGTGAAAAAAACATTGAAAAAACGGTTTGGGATCCCATTTCCTATTTATTTCCATGTTCAGTTTCAGGATTTGGATCTGTAGGACAGTGACCAGCCACTTCCTATGTCAATGTTTAGTAGAAGAATTTCAGAAGTAAAGGAAGTTAGACAGATAAAGTAAGCCTAACTGCATGCCCAAAGCAAACAAGGACCCCCACACACACACACTGTCCAGGGACATGAGAAATAAGCATTGCAAGTGTGCTGGTTTTGGCTGGGATAGAGTTAATTTTCTCCATAGTAGCTAATATGGGGCTCTGTTTTGGATTTGTGTTGGAAACAGTGTTGATAACACAGGGATGTTTTCGTTGCTGCTGAGCAGTGCTGACACTGAGTTGAGGCCTTTTCTGCCTCTCACCCCCCCCCACCAGCGAGGAGGCTGGGGGTGCACAAGAAGCTGGGAGGGGGCACAGCCGGGACAGCTGACCCCGACTGACCAAAGGGATATTCCACACCATAGGATGTCATGCTCAGCATATAAAGCTGGGGGAAGAAGAAGGAAGGGGGGGATGTTCGGTGTGATGGCATTGGTCTTCCCAAGTCACCGTTAGGCGTGACGGAGCCCTGCTGTCCTGGAGATGGCTGAACACCTGCCTGCCCATGGGAAGGAGCGAATGAATTCCTTGTTTTGCTTTGCTTGTGCATGTGGCTTTTGCTTTACCTGTTAAACTGTCCTTATCTCAACCCACGAGTTTTCTCACTTTTACTCTTCTGATTCTCTCCCCCATCCCACCAGAGGAGAGTGAGTGAGTGGCTGTGCGGTGCTGAGCTGCCGGTTGGGGTTAAACCACAATAGCAAGCAACACAAACGTTAACTCCTAGGTAAAGCGTGTGCTCTAAATTTAGATCAGCTCACTTCCACATTTCTTTGTTATATATTTTCTTTGCTTGACTTACATTTACCAATATAGTACTAAATTGCCAAATAGTGCCATTACACTGTTAATATTTGCCTCTGCATTTCAATGACAGCTAAAATGCAGTGAAGAAAAAATGCAATCCTCCCATGAGTCACTACCGACCTGGTGGGGAAGTATGCCACTGCCACAGAGTTAATTCATTGCCCAGTGTAAGTGGAGGGCAGGAGACACGCAGAGCTGCTCGGGACTGGTGGGGAGCAGTTTCACTGTGCCCACAGGGCCCCGACATGAGGCAGTGAGCCTTGCTGAGCCTTTACTGCTTGTCACTCCCCAGCCAGGGTCTCCTTTAAGGGCTGCTCCAGATCTCCACACCGTCTTCCCTGTCCTCAGGCTGTGATTCAAGGCTCTCTGGGCTCGCTTCCCCAGTTGCCTGCAGGGCAATGCTTTTGCTGTGACTGGTGTGCATGGGACTTTGCATGAGACCCACCAGTGTGCTGCTGCTAGCTCAAGATGGCAGGCTGGTGACCTGGAGCGAGGCTGAAGCCTAAATCATTCAAGCACTGATCGTCCTCCAAAGCTTTCTCAAGTTTCCCCAGCTACTGTGTGCCAGGGTGGAGGAACAGCCTAGCGTGCAGCAGCACATAACACCTGCCCCAAGAAGCCCTGGTGATATGCACCAGCAT
>NW_008824007.1:375512-417367 GCF_000699105.1 Pygoscelis adeliae
AGTAATCGGAGTCTGGTGGTTCAGCTGGACAGTGACTGAAGGTTCAGTGTTTCACAGAGCTGCGGTGATGGCATACCCTGGAGCCAAAACTCCTGAAATTCACCTAGTGTTTTCCCTGAGAACAAGAACTGAAGCCCTGCATTCTGACCAAATTTCAGCTCTGTCAGATTTTACGTTTTACTTAGAAAACCATTTCACTTAGAAACCCAGATTCCCTATACTCACAAATTACTATGTAATGTTAATTGCCCCGCTCTACCCAGAGGTCGCTGCACCATTGCAGCAACAGGTGAAGCACTCTGCCTTTTTTTACAAGCTATTTAAAATTGAATTTGTTGAAGGTTCAAATTTGTTGAATTTGTTGTAAAATTGAATTTGTTGCAAGGACCTTCCTGCAAGGAAGGCACTATAAAATGGTAAAATATAAGTTCCTTAAAGTGAGAAGTTGGACATTTTGAGCCTTGGCATCATGTATGTATTGTAAATGAGAAAGAACAGGGTGGCAGAAGTGCCCTTGCCGTGGTGACATGCTGCTAGGACTCCTTAGAAGCAGGTCAAAAAGCTGTCATTAGCTTGCTTCAGGCTAAACCCCATCAACTGAGTTTTGAAGAGAGGCAAAATGATTCTGTAATAGCTCAGCTGGGCACATGCGTGCAAGTCCTGATGGTGATGAGATGGCAAGCACAAGAAGGAAGCAAGGAGATTATTTTTTTGCTTCTCCTTGCAAGAGTAAAGCTTAATATTGCTGTAAAGAGATTTTTCAGGAGACCAAGAGTGAACCATCAACATTTTTTAGAAGATTCCCAGTTGGTTTGTTAGCAAACAAAGAAGAGCGTGTACTCTGAAATGCAGTGTTCTGGCACCTGCGTGTGACAGCCATTTCCATAGATCATTGACCTTGCAGATTCATAACAAAAATTACAGAGAATTCAGACTGTGAGAACATGCATTTTTACAGAAGTTCTTTCTATCTGGTAACTTTAAGCAACTAGCTACATTCAGAGAAAGAAATCTGAAGTTTTTTCCAGGACAATAGCATAACAACATCCAAAAGGATGAACCTCTGTTAAAAGATGGTTGGAAAAGTACACTGCATGTAAGAGTTTTACTCGGCAGCTTAAAATATGGCATAGAGAACTAAGTATGCTATTAAACAGGAGCTTTGAATTGTATTTTGAAGCCATTAACATCTATTTGGACAAGACAGTTCAGAAGTTACACAGAGAAAAATGAGATTTGATTCAGTGTGCTGGGGATTGTGCCCCAAGGCTCACAGAGGTGATTTCTTGAACCAGATGTTGTGCTTTGGTGCCACTGTGCTTCAGATAAAGGGGAGTCTGACCGGATTATTTCAGGAAATGCATTCAATACAGTCAATTCATGATTATTGAGACCTGGGCTTAGCATATGTGTTCATTTTGGTTTTAAGTTACAGCTCCTTTGTCAAACCTGCGATACAAATAAATTCATTTCCTTTGGCGCCTCATTCCCAAAGGGTGCAAAAAGGACCATATCGTTTCGGGAGACTTGCTCTACTTGTTTTTCCCAGCCTGTCTAATCAGCGTCTCTCCATTTGGGGCCACAGCTGCCGGCCTTCTTTTGGCCTCCTAACTGCTACTGCAGTGTCAAGGGACAGAGAGAAGTGCATCTCTTTCCTTACTCCAAGAGTGGAAAATTAACCCTTTCACTTTCTTGCCAGGCAGAGTGCACTCCCACCTAATCACAGCAATCCACAGACCTCCTAGTGCATTTGTTTACTTCAGACAATGCTGTCATTGAGTGAAGGCTTTGAACAGCTTTAATATCTTTAATTTACCAAGGTGATCAGAAAGCAGGTGGTGTATTGTTCAACAATTCCAGATATGACTAAATACAATAATTATGTGTTTTGGTGCTGTAAATGTGTTTTAATTATTATGAATTAACATCAGTTAAAACCGCCAGAGCAACTAGTGAAGAGCTGTGTAATGCATGTCTTGCTCTGTAGTCTGTATGCTGCAGGTCATGTGAGGAAATTAGCCGAAATCCAGCGTACTGGTTAGGAGGCTCAGGTGTTGCATGGATTTTCTGTATCTTGGATAAACCATTTAGTCTTACTGTCCCCAGTTTCTTCTCATGTTGCTTGCCAATTTGTAAAATACACTGGAAGTAGTGAAGTGCTTTGACATATTTATTTAGACGGAATGATTTGGAGCAGAGATCGCTTTTCACTGTGTATCCTGGAAGCACATTTGAAACCCCCTTCTCTATCCTCCAGATAAGCAAACACTCACAAGATGATATTCCAGGAGGATGGCATTACAGCAGGTAACACTGCACATCGTTAAATAAAAGATGGCAGCTTTCCATATGTCACCTTTCTAGAGGTAATCTAATTAGATTAGAATTCATTATGGATATGCAGGTTACAACGCACATCCATTGCCAGATTGCATAACCCAGACTCATGTTGCCAGAAGAAAAGGAGCCAAGCAGTTAACAGCACGGTGGTTGTTAGACTGTGTTGCCCAAAACCAAACTCTTAGGGAAATTAAGAAGAAATAAATTTCACAAATGGCTTGTACTTATTTATGTTATTAACTATCGTCATAATCTTCCAAAGAAGAAAAATATAATTCAAGAATAACCAGAGGAAAACAAAGGGATCTCAACAGTAAAGAAGAGGCTTGCTAGATTTCAGAAAACAGAAAGAAACCTTCAGTTATCTGAATGCAGTCTTTAATTATTTAAATTTTTAATGAAAAATAATTTTAAAAGCCAACATGAGCGGTCTCGCATAAATCAATTTCTTAAAACATTTGAAATCATTTGGACGCCTCACTTTTGTCTGTCTTGTTTCTTCCTTTTATTCCCACAGCACCTTCCCCTCTGCCTGTGCAGATCAGAGTAGCTGCCTTCTGCAGAGCAGCAATCTCATTTTGTTTACCTTGTGTTTCAAAGAGAATTGAACAAGCCCAGGATTTGCCTTCTCTAAACAAATACTGACAAGACAAAGGTATCACAGCTATTCTAGGGACAAGAGGTTTGTTGAGACAAAGAACGGTAAAGACTGGCAAGAAAAAAAAGTCAATGTGTTTTTATCTGAAAGAAAAGTTAACCCTTTTCACAGCCTAATTTTCTTTGCTTTTGAGATAGCTCTCCTTTTTAATTTAAGTTTTAGAGTTTTTCAGCTAAAGGAAGCAAGAAGCGAGGTATTTTCTTTGTTCCTGTCAAGTAGCTTGAACAGTTTGGGAACAGAAACCAGTCAGAGCAGTGTGATTAGCGTAGCCAATTAGGGTGGATTTGCATATTAACAACACGGCTATTGAGAAATAATTCTGCAGAGATAACGCAAGTGTGGCAATGCCTGTCTGCCAATCAGAGCACCCTGGCTCCCGTGCTATATGGCAACTGAGAAATAACCATAGAGCGATTCTGCAGATTGGGCACCCCGAGCCAATCCACGCGCTGGCACTATGCAGCTAGGGAAGAAAGTGCATTTGTAAGGCGGTAGCAATACGATACCCCTGCACGCTGGAAAAGGTTAATCTACAATCCATTTACCTAAAATGCAACAGCATCTGTCAAACGAGTTTATTCTTCCAAGATTCATGCTAGCTACAACTTGTGCTAACTGCCACTTTCAGGGGCCCAACCTCATCAGGAGTTTGGGGGACTTGGCTTTTAATGAGATGGCAGTTGGCCAAGGACTGAGTGCCTTGCAGCCTCTCCTGCCCTTCAGCTCAGCCAGTGGTCCATGGGCACGGCGAGGTGCTAGATGGTGCACTGCACAAAGTGCAGGAGGTGTGCTTTGCGCAATGGCCTGAAGGACAGGCGATAAAGCTCTGCTTTCTTCTGCCCCAAAAGGCCTTTCACCAGGGTGTTATCCAAGGACGAGGCAAGAAAGCAAACAGCCCTTCAGGAAACCTTGTAGACTCTGTTGGATAATAAACTGGGGCGGATGATCACAGCACCTTTATTATCTCTGAAAGTGAAAAATCACCTTATATAGTACAGCGACAACAATCCGTGCTCCATCTCAATGTTTCTCTGCCTCGCACCACTTGTCATCTCTTACCAACAACTGCATTGCCGCAAGCGTTCAGGTGATCATGACTGTGGCCGAGCGGGTGGTGCGCAGAGCCAGCTGCCACCCTGTGCCCATGTAATCTGCCTCTTCAGGATGCTCTGTTTTCTTACCAAGGGGCTGACAAGTGATTGGCTGCAGTGTGCAGCATCCATGTGTGCTGATTTTAGAAAGAAATGCAGTGATCTCTATCCTTAGTGTTCTTGACTCCGCTTCGGTGCTGGGGGCTGAAGTCATGGTGTGCAATTGCAACAAATTGGGTCAGGAGGGACTCCCTGGAGCGTTCTCCCAGGTACAACTACACAGGCCACATTCACTTTCAAAACTGCTAAGGGAAAAGCAACAATGCAAAAATTAACTTGTGGTACTCACTGCTACAAGATATCGAGGAAAACTTAACAAAATCCCTAAAATTAGACCATTACACAAACCATAAGTTTATAAACTGGTATCCTATCCACCAGGGTAAAGATTATGAGTTCTCAACCTCCATGCCACAAAGAGGCATTAAGCACATTTAGTTGGGGAGAAATGTCTCCCTCCAGGAAGATATATCTTTTTATAATCATCCATGATAGAGATTTTATACCTGTCTCTGGAATACTCACTGCTGGTTTATCTAGTCCAGTAACCTATGTAAGATTTTTTTTTAATGGTCTCAGACTATGAGTAGCCACAATTATGCCTTTCCTTCCTATCCCCTTTGTGGCACCAGCTCTTTATTAGAAAGTTAATAAACTTTGTGTATGTTCTAAAGATAATGTTGAAAACTGCAAAATTGTGTTCTGCATTTTATAATTGGTGTGGAAAAAAGGGGGAGATCTAATCCTATTGGGCCTTCTCTCTCTTTTGCTCTCTCTCTCCCTTTTTCCCTTTTGATTGTAAGCAGCAAATTTTAATTAGCTTCATTTCCACAATTCAGTCATGCATATGTAATCTTTGTTCACACTTTTATAAAGTAAAATTAAGTGAAAGAAATTGGGTAATAATAGAAAGCTTGTCTGAGCAGAACAAATGTGAATTATCAAACATAAGGAAAGATGACTGGAACTACAGGGCTTGAAGTTGTGCAAGGTTTGAGGGGATTTTTCTGAAAGAGGAATGCATAAATAATGCATAGAAACAGGTCCTGATTATCCTGTTTTGGGCATCTTTTGTTCATTATATACTTGGGCTGCTGAGGTACAGTGATAACCACTGAATGTGAGGAGACTGCTTAATAACAGCTTTCTAATGTTTCTCTTTTATCATGAGCTGAAAGTGTCACATGAGCTTGTCTAGTTAATAAAAATCACTTTGTGAACCCACTGTTCTTAGATTTGGTATTGGAGCAGATCACTGTACTGGGCCTCTCTCTTGATTATAGCTGCAAAAGCTGTTCTGCCATTTTGCATTGTAATTTAAAGGTTTCCTAATCCATATACACACCCTCTAATTAAATGTTTCCAGGGGTTACCTTGGGAGCCTTCAGTGCTATGGTTTGAAACTAAAACTAAAGAGTGCATTAAATTCATTCCCCTTGGGGTGAGACACAGGAGGGGGGAAGTACATTTTCATCCCCTGCTACTCCAGATTATTTGAAAGCATGAGCATGATCGAGATTACTAACTTCATTATTTTTGTTATCTAACATGAGAAGATGGAAATTTAAAGGGAGACAATCGATGTGCCTAAATCTAGAATTCAGCTTATTTTATAACTTCTGAGAAGACTCTTTACAGAGTAGTTATTTTAAGAAGCTACCAGTTCATCAGCAGCAACTAAAAACCAAAACCTCCTGTTGATGTAAATCAGTCCGTGGCTGCACAAGCTGCGTAACAAACACTGCTGCGGCAGATGCCGAGGCCTTCATTAAAGGAAATGTAAAGTAGTGAAGCATGTTGGCATTAGCGCACAGAGAAGTAAAGTCTGAAGCCCAGATAATGTTAAACTCAGGAGCAGATACTTTCTCTTCAGCACCTGTTCACACATTCAGCCTGACCCCACCAGCCTAACAGCTTTAGGGGAAACACCTCTTTTTGTCCCTGAGAAGGAGCTCCTATTACAGGAAGTGAATTTCAGACTTAGGTGGTTTTCTTTTTCTTTTTTTTTTTTTTCCTAAACCTGCTTTTGAGCCAGCGACTAGGGGCAGCCAAGATTTAGGTTAATGGTTAACAAAGCAGCTATAACCAGACAGAAACTCTGACTTCCTCCTGCTGGGGCCGGGACCAAAAGCTGCCTTTGCTTGCAGAGGAAGAGGCAAGCGTTGAAAGGAGAGCAGTTCACGCTGCAGAGGGCTGGAGAACGGCAGCTTCGCTCAGTAAAGAGGAGGAAAATCCAAAAGGAGCAAGAGGTGTTTGCCATAAAGATAGGTAAGAGCTGAAACACTTTCCTGCTCGGCTTATTGACTCAGTGGCTGTTGCTAACAAAACCCACAGGTGTGGCTAGTTGAGACGTGTTCCTTGTACCTGACTGCTCTGGCCTGTGCATCTCAGTCAGAGGGGCAAAGCAAGAAAGGATCTATTTGCTGTGAATGTGAACGTCAGAGAGGGCAGGAACCCCCCCCCCCCCCCCCCCCGCCCCGGGGCTGCTCATGGCAGGACAGACATCCCCTTCAGACTGTTCTCATCTCATTGACCACAGCCACATCCGTGAGTTTGAGGTGTCTCATTGGATCAAGATCACTTTGGCCTCAGTGTATGTCTGCATCTTTGTTGCGGGCATCTTAGGCAACAGCATCACCATCAAGGCCACCAGGATCCTGCAGAAGAAAGGCTACCTGCAGAAGGAGGTCACAGACCACATGGTAAGCCTAGCCTGCTCTGACCTGCTGGTCATCCTGCTGGGCATGCCCGTGGAGTTCTTCAGTGCCATCTGGAGACCCTTTTCCACCCCCAACGGCAACTTGGCCTGCAAGCTCTACTACTTCCTCTTTGAAGCCTGCAGTTATGCCACTGTGCTGCATGTGGCCACCCTCAGCTTTGAGAGGTACGTGGCTATCTGCCACCCCTTCAAGTTCAAGGCAGTCTCTGGACCCCGCACGGTGAAGCTGCTCATCGCCTTTGTCTGGGGTACATCTGTCATAGTGGCTCTGCCCCTGCTCTTTGCCATGGGCACAGAATATCCCCTAGAAACCATCGAGGGCTACCAAGGTATGACTGCCTGCGCCAAGCCTATGCCCAGGCACCTCCTCCCTGAGTGGAAGCACAATATGACCATCTGTACCAGCCTCTCCTCCAAGTGGTCTGTCTTTCAGGCCAGCATCTTCAGCGCCTTTGCTGTCTACATCATAGTGCTTGGATCTGTCACCTTCATGTGCCACAGCATGATGAAAACCCTGATGATCCACAAGGAAGGAACTGTGGCAGTGAAGGGTGGACTAAGACACCAGGAGCAGTACCTAAGAAAAAGTGAGAGCTCGGAGGCCAAGAGCTCCAGGAGGCAGATCATTTTATTCCTGGGTAAGAGCCCCATCCTACTCTGCCTCCCCTCCCCCGCCCCCTTTCCACATGGGAAGGAAACCCAGAAGCCTCCATTTTATCTCACCAAGTTCCCCCAAATGGGGGAAGTATGGCTTGAAACAGGTGCGAAATGAGGGAGAGGGATACTTTTGGTTGCGATGATATATTTTAAGAAACCTGATTTCCCTGCATGTTTTTGACTCACTCATTTTGTCGTTAGAAGAGGTGGGAGGGAATAAGAAGGAAAAATCCATTTACTGTCTGTTATTTATGTTGTTTGATTATACTGCATGCATACATGCAGCAATATGGGTAACAGGGTGTTGCCGCTTGACCTTTGGGGTGGCAATAGGCAATGGTTGCCTGCATATAAAGTAGCTCTACTTGCACGTTTTCCCATTAAATTACAAATATGTGCATGTTTAGTAAGGCTCTTGATGGGAGGGAAGACTGTCTTGCAAGATCTGAAGCTTGTCCCACTCTGAAGGCATGTCCCTGTAAATGCAGGATGCTCCCTGGAGGGTACTTATTTAGCCTTGGCAGTTGTTGCTGTGTTGCATCTGAGCATTAAGAAAGCTGGGCTGGAGGGTTGATTTGGTCTTGCAAATTGCTGTTGCCCTCTTTGAATTTTTGTCCTGGTTTTACTTGAAGGCCTATAACCTTGGAATTATGTTTGATTCTGATCTCTCTCGCCACATTTGTCAGATGAAAACTAATCAAGCTGTCATTTCAACAACTTGGAATCTTTCCGGGCTGTGATCCATGTAGTCTCCACGTTTGTTGATGCTCTTAGAGGCACCCTTAATCATGCCCTGGCTGAATTACTGCTTGTTCTTGTTTTGTTGGGTTGCTTAATATGATACTGGATATAATAAATGAACCATCTAGAGTATGAATGCACAGTAGACCTAGTATTCTGTGTTGCTTTTTGGTGCTCTGCTCAATATTGCAGAGGGGGAATTGAAACTCGTGGGTCTGTCCACTCCTACAACTTTAAGTACCTTTTTTTTTTTTTTTTTTTTGAGCATTCTCAGCTTCCTCATCTAGTCCTGCTTTTGCCATGGTCTATGGTTGGGATGTGAAGCTGCAGGGTAAGGAGCCCAGGGTGCACCCAGCTCCTTTTCTGCTGCATCTGCGTTGGAGTTGGGAACATGGTGACAACCTGTCATACAGGCAAGGCATATGACTCAAAGGTTTGGGGAAAGGGTGGAGCTGCACACTGTACCAGCAGAGAGGGTGACAAAGGCTTCAAGTGGGAGATGTGACACTCCAGGCAGTACAGAGCTCTTCCTCATGCTCAGGGTGTACATCTAACGAAGAAATAATTTCCTCACGCAAGGCGTCTGTTAGTCTGGGACGAGAGGCCCCATATCTGGGTGATGAAAAGGGCTCTCATCCTTACTCCACCAGAAGTACTGATTTCTGGGGTAGAGGCTTAGCAGCTAATGCTAAATACAGCATGTTGCACAAAGCAGAAAACGAGATAAGGCTCTGCTTTTCATGTTAAGTGCTACTGTGGGATGCTTAAATGTCCATGGATCTCTCTCCCCTTGTAAATTATCATCCACAGCTACATTAAAGCCCAGTCTAAGATCCAAATCCTGTAGCAAGTTCTAGGTAGGTTGACAGATGAGGGTAAATTGCTGCGGCTTTTCTTCCCCTCCTTGATTATTGTTCTTGCTTGGTGATGGTCTAGCGTGGAATAGGGCAGACCTAGTGCTGCTTGCAGAAGTGTTAAAAAGCTAAATGAAAGTGATCGGCTTGTCCTTTATCTTAAGAGAATTTGCCGCCAGTATCTGACGCTTTCGCTGTGCTCTCAGCTTTCTGGAGCTTCTGGAGCTAGTAGATACTTACGTGATTTCCCCAAAATTATTTCACCTTCTAGACTCTTAATACGAATCTTGCTAATTTACTTGGGTTGGGAAATAAATTAATAAACTGAGAAGGAAGAAACTGTCGCCTGCATCCCTGAGAACAATGCAAAGCAATTTAAGTTGGAGATTTCATAAGGGTGATGCTTTAGGGCAGTTTTAACCCAGAAGAAATGAACATATAAATTGTTTACAAATAGCTGAATTTAAATGTAGTGATTTAGAATTCCTCTTTGTTTTTCATTTAACAGATGGGTCAAATTAAAACAAATACTTGTGCATTCCCAACATATTTCACTTTTAATGTGAAATGTAAATGACAGTATATAGCATTGATGTCTTTGAACATCTAACAGCAATAAAAACAATTTAGCATTTTCTTCTTCTAGTTGTTAAAAGTGATAAGTTCTATAAAACAGAGATTAAATTCATAAATCTCCTGACGATGGGAAAAAGCTAAGTGGAAGGAGACACAAGGAGGAACTGACACTTTTTTAGTGTCACGTTATTGTGTGGCACTTGAGAAAATTCACGAAAATCAATTGTAAATGTTGAAAGTGAAAGACTACTTGCCGTAGGTAGTATTGACGCTTGCAGGATGGGCTCCAGATGGGGTGACACCACTGCTGTGATGGAGGAGGAATGTGACAAGGGGCCAAGTGAGGAGAGCACCACCGTGCTGGGCAGGCTGAGCTCACGTGGGGAAGAGCTTTTGTCCAAGGAAGGTGGCTGCAAGGTTCAAATTTTTCATCTTAAAGCCCAGATGGTCTGGTTGGGGATTTGCAGTCCTTGATGTAGAGATGTCAGTTCCTTCTGTTTCTGACTTCCTTGCTACGCTTATGGTGGAGAGGAGGGACTGGCCCAAAGGGTGCAATAACAACTCTGTGCCTGGTGCTGGGGAGGGGGCAGTTCCAGGGGCTGTTCAGCTCCAATTTTGGTAGATTTGCCCCAGTGGAGGAATGCAAATTTGTCCCAGTACTTTGGGGACAATCAATTCTGTTTCTATAAAGTAGGCTGTGCAGTGCTATTCCTTCCAACTTCCCCCTATTGCTGTTGGCCTCAAGAAAAACATGATAGCACATCTAAGTCTCCGCTTAATGCTCCTGCTCCTGAAATTAGGCATTTTGTGCTTTTGGATAGACTGGGGCATACTTCCCGCAATCTCTGTGTGTGTGATTTATTTAATCATCTTCTGAGTCATGTGGTAAAACTCCACTGCCTCCAGTGGGTCAGCCCATCCATATGAGCAGCATAGATCAGACTGGTTGACACTGTGTGGGTTACCTACGTTTGTTGTCATTAAAGCAGCTTTGTTCATGTCGGGACAGTAGATCTTTCTTCTAGTGAAGGGCTACATGGGTCTGGATGAGTGTGGCCTCTCATGAATAGCAGGGAACATACAGCTGAACTTAATTTTTTGAGTGGTTCATGGCAGCATTTGTTAATAAAAGTTTCTCCACTCCCAGCAGCAGAAACTGAATAGCTATAGTGCTTGTGAAAATACTTGACTGATGGCACTTTGATGAAATACAAGCTTTTAACAGTATTTAAAACCTCCTAATGCTTGGCCCACCCCAGCAGGGATCGATACAGTCTTTGTCGCTACTCGATCTCGTCTTCCTCCTGTGGCTGTAAAGGGCAGGGCAGTCATCAGAGGGCTACCTAAATGGTCATGAGGTGCTGCTGGGGACCTCTTGCTGCTCCAACACCTGAGCTCAGGCCCCTGCCACCGTAGCAGTGAGCTCTTAAGAAAGGTTGCGTTTGGAGACTTATATGTATTATTATTATATATATTATAACTGGGTTATAGCAAACAAAGAAGGAGAATGTAATGGAAGGATCCTGTAAAAGAGAGATCCAGCTAGTGCAGTAATTATAAATGTTAAAAAAGAAGGCACTTTCATAGCTGAAACTATGTAAGTTAAAAATCTTTAGGAAATGTTAACAGGTGGCCTGCTCACTGGGAAAGGGGAGCAGTATGGGACAAGCCTCAACGCAAGCTGCTGGTGGGGTGGGCTTCGGCACCAGCGGCTCCATGCCAGCAGTGCCCACTCGCTGGCCATGGCTACATCCTTCTTAATCTGGTCAACCATATAAAGCCACATTTATAGAAAAGCAGTTGTATGGTTTGTCATCAGACTAGGTATGACTGACCTGAACTTGTACTCTACAATGAAGTGAGTTTTGACTATCCCAGATGAAAAATTTATTGCTTCTAAAGCTTCTGTGATATTTCCCTTAGCAGCTTCAGTTTTGTGCTTCTGCTAAAAACCTTAATTATTTTGTATAAAGCAGCCTCGAGCCTACCACAGTAAACACGTCAAATAAAAACGTCCTTCAGTGTTGCTATATCATCTGCTTTTCTTTGTATACACTTCCAATTTGCCCTTTGGAGCAATACTCTTGTGTTTGCACAGCAGAGGGGTCCCACTGCATGGGGCTACTAGGCACTGTGGGTGCTTTGCCGTTTGCCAACCAGCATCTGGGCAGTGCTTTTCTGTCTCCTGACCGTGATGAAACGTCCGTCCATCCCGAGCTCTTCTTTCCAGAAAAGAGAAATATCAAAGTAATCTGGCTGCTATGAAAGTGTTGAGGTAGATGCATTAAAGCACTGCTGTAGCTGCAGCAGTTGGCAAAAGCCAGAGTTGCAGCTGGACCTACCTAACTGGAGACCCTGCTGCTACCAGCCTGGCTCCACCAGCTCCTCCGTGCCAAGTGGGGCAGATAATTCTTTCTGCTGTCTCTTTCCCATCACTACAGAACTGCAGCTTTTCTGCTTTGGGACCTTCTCATGTAAGATGAATTCTACCTACGTGCCTGGACAGCAAATGCCCTACAGCTTCTTTAATGGGCAGGGAAGGGAATTGCTTATCATAATTTATGGCAGTGCCTCCATCTGAGAAAGGCAGTGCGGTGGTGGTGGCTTTTTATTTTTCGTTGGTCTAACACTTAAGTATGTCAAATACACTGTCAACCTGAAGATAGTAGCAGTGGTGGTTTCATGTGATGTGGTATGGTACAGGTAGCTTCAGGTCTGGTCTGCTTTATAGAGCAATAGCAGCTAGAGGCTTTACTGATACTCTGTTAAGTGCTGTAGAAGGAAAGAGAGTCCCTGTCTTCAAATCCAAATAAAATGGGCAAAAGGGAAGGGCTGGGAAAGCTAGACAGAAAGAAGTCAGTGACCTGACCAATGCCACAAATGCTATGGAGAGTCATGAATATGTCTGCTGGATCTTGTGCTAGTGCCCTATCTGCTGGGCTGCCTGGCCCCTCTCCTGCCACTTTTTTGGTGGTGACTGTTAAAACGATGCCAGGCTGTTCTATAAAAATACCAAATGCCACTGTAAACACCATGGACGCTGCTGTACCTGGCCATAAGCTAAACCTAGATAAAACTTTAAGTCAGAAATTAAAAAGACCTCTTAGAACTTAAGCTGGAGCACCATTTTTTCCCCCATATACTAGTGCTGGCAGATTAATGTTTTGCTCAGAATAAAGGTATTGTGTGTAGAAATAGCCTTTCCAAAGATCACTAAGGAAATGTATTTCATAAGGCACTTGGCAAATGGGTTTTCAGGAGGCAGATTACTTCAAGTAGTTGTGAAAAATACGTGGTTGTCATCTGGAGATGACTCAGGCACAGTATAACTTGACAATGGTAGGACTTCTGTTACAGGAAAATTAGATGCTTCTTCACAGGCTGGAAATTGGCTGGTTTTTTTCCTTACTGAAAAAGGTAAAGCTTGGGGATAGAACAAAAATTGAAAAAATAACCTAATTGATTAGATTCCAGAACACAGCTCCAGCCCATGTTCTTTAAACTCGGCTTCATTGACTCCTCTTGGTTCATTTCTTTAATCATTCCACTCAGCTGCCTTTCTTCAGAGACTGTGTTGGAGAGGTGCCTGAAGATAAATACATTGTAGGCTGGGTATGATTTTCATCTCTGTGTTTTATATGGTGTCTCCATCCATTTATTTCCCTGAGCAGGGCTTCGAATTACGTAAGACAAGTAGGACACGGAATGCACCGAAATGGGTAGCAGGGGCTGAGCAGGGAACGTGAAACACTTAGACCAACAGACTGGGATCTGGCCATTTGACTGAATGGGACACCCACCCTCTGTCACTAATAAGATTTTTCTTTTAGGTGCTGCTTTCTGGAAAAGAGATAAATCAAAGGATTTACCTACCGGTGTTCAGTAAAATTTGCTTTCCTCTTCTCTGCAAAAGTATTAACTGGTGTCAACGGCAAAACTGATCACTGCTACTGAATGCTGGTAGCACAAAACTGAAGCTCAGCTATTCAACAGAGGACAATGGAAAGGCTGCATTCAGGGATTATGGCTTCTCAGGGCAATTGTGTACAAACAACCTCCTCTGAAGAGCTATGGGACTTCTGTTGGTTTTAAAAAAAATACATAGCCACAGTAAAATAGACTCAAGGCAAACTTCCAAAATCCAGATATCTGTGTGTTCAGTTTTCCCACACTGTAATTTAAAAATGAACATAAGCAGAAACCAGCATAATTTTCCTCCCTATTGTACAGAAAGCAATTTATCTACTGCTTTTAACTGGACTCATGTAATAAAAGATTGTGCTTTTGGCTTAAGTAGACAGTCTTCCTTTCCTCCTACGCCGAGGGATGGCAAAATGGTACAGAGAGAAAAAGAATGGAAGAATAGGGACTAATTGAGGCCAGCACCCTCAGGGTATTTAAGACTTTTGTAGTTTTAATGGAAAAATCAATGTGTGATTACACTTTGCATTAGAGTACTTAAAAATTGCTTCAACATGAAAAGTCTGCAGCTTTAAAAACAACCTAACCCTGCAAATACTGTAGTCAGAGAACCAAATTCACCACTAGTGTAATCCACATAATTCTCCATATGTGATATCCTGGCCGATATGGTCTCTGTGGACATGTGACTGCTGTCTTTGCTTCTGTGCACGAGAAGCCCACGAAGACAATGAGTGCTTTACTGGTGCTTAGTGAAAATCGTGGCCATGCTTCTGTCTTTCAGCGGATGCCTACAAGGAAACTGGTATTTCACCTGGTCTGATAGTGAGCTACGGGTGCTGGCATACTGCTTCAGCCTAGCTCACCCTGTGGCACAGGAAGCACAAGTATCTTTCCAGTTCTTTATGCTCTACCATCTGTGTTGTCCAGAGACTAAGTGGACAGCTGAGATTTCTTAAAGTCTTTAAGCCTCATTAAAGACTGTTACCAGTGTTTGCCTTAAACTGACTATTATTAACCTCTCTCTCTCTCACAAGCTCTAGATAATGAACCTATCGGCCCTTGGTTCTTCCGGCACCCCTAGGTATATGCTAAGAGAGGGAAGGAGGGAAGTGCAGGCAACATCGCTCGCTGTGGCAGCATGAGCCAAGAAACAGGCGGGGGCTGCTGCCTTTGAGGAGCTGAGGTCTGGCTGTGTCATCTCAGCTTCTGAAAAACACAATCTGTATCATGGCAAACCCTCTTTAGGGCATGTTTTCTTACAAGTAGAAGCCTTGGAAGCTGTCTGACTCTTCAAAGAGTGGATAAGAAAGCAGGAAGATTTATTTCCATCAAAGTGGAGAAATACAGATGTTGCTCCAGGTATTAAATGAGTTGAGGGAGATAGCCCTCAGATAGAATACAGCAGTATTAATACATTAAATAATCCTGTCCCATCAATTTTGGTCTACTGCCCTCATTCTTTGGTCAGCAGACTATTGTCTTAAGCATTAATTTTCCAATTTCTCTCTGTTTTCTTGCTATCTCTTCTGAGCCAGACACCATCGCAAATGCAGATTGCTCTTGCAACTCCCCAGTTTCAGTAGATAAGACTCATTTGTGGCAAGTTCACAGATGATTTATTGAAGTCTTCACCTGTGAAAACTAAATGCATTATCTATTCCTCTATTGTTTCATATTCCAATTATACCGCATTTCACAAAATTAAATCTTTTGTTTTCCTAGCTGATGTTAAGACCATTATCTTTAAACAATGATTGCTAGTCTGCGAATTTTAATGGAAGAGAGCTTTATTATCTGAGCATTTATTAGTGATGTGAAGATTTCCATCTTATCCTACATAACTTCTTGGTTTCCTAAAGGCAACATTTGTGTTAGAAACTGAGAACCAACCAACTGCCAGCCATTAGGTGAAAGAATATTTTTCCCCCTTTCATTGTTGTAAGTGAGTTTCTAAACCTATAATTTTACTGGATAGGTAGTACATTTTAAAAACTAGTAAGAAGGAATTTTAGAATTATGTTTTCCACTGAAGATAAACAGTTAAGATTTCAACTTACATTTGGCACAATGCGCTGTAGCACTTTTTTAGCCTTTTTTGAGGGCATCGTAAGCATATTTATGTTGCTAGATGCCAGCCCTATACTTAAGTGAGAAAGCAGTTATCCTTCTGATCTCTGTTGTGGATGCGTAAGTAATATCAAGGTCAAAATATTATGGATTAAATGAGTCTGCCAAGAACCTCTTAATCGTATAAGTAGTGACTTACAAGGAAGGATGAAACTGAGAAAGAGGTCTGGTATTGTTATGAGCTAACTTTTCGTTGTCTCCCCTTAAGCTGTTTTTAGGCCTGCGGTTATTGCGTTGAATTCTCTCTTAAAAGCACTTACTATGTTTGTTTTTGTGAATTTTTAAAAGGAGGTATTTACGTTGAAAGTGCAGCTTATGGGGTTAGAGTTAGGGATCTCTCTGACAGCAAGTGTATGCTTGTTATGGAAACATGTAGAGGGAGTTCTGTGAGCACTCAAAAAACACGACATCCACCTGCAAACAGGTGCATATATGTAATAATTACCAGGAAACTAAACTTTACTCGTGAGTATAAAGAAACCCAGACACAGAGATGCGTTAGAGAAGATAACATTGCTTAGCTACCCATCCTTGTCCTCACTCAGCATAAATGGCTTTCTTTTCTTATGTTTTATTAGGTAGCATCTGCACAGATATTCAGGAAGCCAGAATGCTCCAATCTGTAGCTGAACTCTGCAAAAGAGCTCAGATACAGCCCCTGTCAGAGGGTAGTCCAAATATTTTGTCCCTGTTCGTATAGCATTTCTGCAAATCCACTTTGCTTTGCTCCTTCATATAATATTGCCAGCTTGCTTTTTGTTGGATGTAACGATTGTCTTACACAGCTAAAGGAGGGGCCACCTCACGCTCAGTCTTTTGTTTTAGTGGTATATCTAGCATGGTGCTGCTGAAGGTGATTTTGATTTGAAGAAATATTAGAAGACTCTCCTGATTGCTCCATCCAAGACAAATCCCTGGGGTTCACTATATGAGTACCCCTTCTATTAAACTGCAGTAACTACAATTATTCTAGCACTTTTTCCATAAAGCGTAAAACTTAAATTGTGGAACTTATTGTTGTGGAGGCCAAATGTAAAAGTGGGCTCCAAAAGAGATTAAATGTAACCTTGAAGGATAGTGCTGTCAAGAACAAGATATAATCTCCACTTTAGAAAGTCCTGATATTGCTGAGTGCCAGAAACTCGGTGTGAATAGTACAGGAAAATCCCTCTATGCTTGTTCCTTCTCCCGCAGCTATCTATGTGGGATCATCACGGAGAGAAATTAATGGACAGATGAGTCCTAGATCTGTCCCAGTATGTCTGCTTGTAATCTGAAACTTTATGTATATGCAAAATAGGCAAGTAATCGGAGTCTGCCTTCAGCCAGGTACAGGAACATGAGCTTTTCAAGATAGTAGAACAAAAACTTTGATTGGACAAGAAAAAAATTGATTAAAGTGCTTTCCCTCAAATTTTGGTTATTTTTTTCCTACACCTCCCTGCTCCCCCAAACATAAACTTTTCAAGAAAAAAAAAGTATTCATTACTGGGTGTGTTTTTTATCTGTGTGTGTATGTGTGTCAAAATGTGTCTCATTTGATCAGCTCCAGTATTTGTTGATTTTTTTCTTCCTGTGCTTCACAGTCTATCTCTCCAATAAAGCCAACTTTTGAGCTCCCTATTTTTAAAATAAAACTGAACTTAAATTTGTCCCTTAAAGGCATTAACAATGAAGGTCCTCACCAACTGAGTCTCTTAGTAATGCTTAAGGATATCTATAGGAGATAAGTTCTTGAAACTGCTATGACTGAGCCAACAATCAGAATTAAACTTTTAAGGTAACTAAAGATTGCAGTACCTCAGCAATAAGGTACACAGAGGTTCAAACAGTCTTTGTTGTGGACGTGACTTTAACATGTCAGGTTTTTAACCATTAGATAAGAACTAACGTGGTATGGTGAAGGACAAACAGAAGTCACAAGCAAGCACGCTGGTCAAGTTTGCCCTTGCCCTTCAGACAGTGAAATTGCTAAAAGCCTGCCGACTTTCTGTCACAAGTTTGTTCAACAGATCTTTCTGATCAGTTGAAGGAAATGCAGGTCTAAAATGGATGGAATGGGCTGTGTCACAGGTGTTCAAAAGATGGTATTTAAGTGATCTTTTTGTCTTGAAAGCTGAAATACCTAAATTCTAGTGGTGGTAATGATGACATCAACTCCTGCCAAAACGTGTAAAAACATCTATTGGTATTTGCAGATGTACGCATACCTTTGAAAATCTTGGACAACGGTTCTAAGGGAGTAACTTAGCTACTGAAGTATAATGGGTTAAAATATATCTTTTTTTAAACTTGAAATTTTGAAAAAATGCGATATCTAACTACCCATGTTGAGGTTGGAGAAAAGGGCTACTAAGATGACAGGAGAATGGGGAGACAAACCTTTAACAGAAGCTAAAACGAGGTTGTATTGTTTAATGTAGCAAAATGAAGAATACAGCTGGCTTTGAGTTGTCTGTAAGTACATTGGGGCAGTGGGTACCAAGGAAAGAGGAAGATCTGGTTTGTACCCTGGTTTGAAAATCCTGCAAGACTGATTCAGTAACAGCCATCTGCAGAGTGACTCCGGGTACAATCAGTCTGATCTCATTGTTCAATGAGTTTAGCTTAGCAGTCTTGCTGTGCATCTTTAGAAACTGCTCAGAGAGCCCAGCCTGTTTAAGTTAGGCCTTATGTCAAGGAGTTTGCAGTTGTAGGGCCAAGGACCTTCCCTCCAGCATGCACAAATCCTCCTCTTCAGCTTAGAGACTTGAGTCTGAAAGTTGTAGTACCCTTGATTAACTCTGAATTTACGGAGCTTTAAATCCATGCTGAGTATGGATTCGCTAATTTGGTCTATAAACAAAAACCAACCAGCAATAGAAGAGCAAAATGAGAGAGTTCTTCTGAAACTGCGATCTGCTGGTCTGGTGGGTACAAAGCACCATCACCCCTCAGGTGGAGCAGTCTCTGAGCAAAGCCAGAGAAGATCTGACCTCTGTGCCTGTGGAGGTTTCTGAGTGTATACCTCTTCTCTCTTTCAGTGCTTCTCTTGTGCCCTTTCTTAAAAGATTTTCCCCACCTACTGTACTTGGAGGCAGCCTTGGGAGTTCATTGTTAAAAGTTAATGTCTGGAGATTGAAACTTTCCATTGTCTTGATTCCTTTCCCTTTTCCTATTCCAGCTCATATACACATCTCCTGAATTCTAAAAAGCTTTTTGACAGCGACTTGAAATTCAAATGTTCCCTTTCTATTTGTCTTCTGGTCCAAGCCAACTTTTAAATGCATTCTTTTCTATTATAAAGAGCATAATGACAATTTAGGAAACATTGTCCTGCAGTGCAAACACTCTGATATTACAAAATATTGCCATGTTCTCTGCATTGATCTAAATGATGGCGTTGGCACAAGAACCAATAGGTCTATAGGGGCCATGAATGAGTACAGACAGAAATGAGAAAATTTCTAATCATGAGAAGGACATGTTCAGGGACAGCCTTCCAAATGGAGAGCTGGACCAAACTAGTTCAGTTTCTGGGGTAGAGAACGTGATCGTTTCTGCAAGTCCATGACGTAGTTGCCCGTGCTGGGAGTGGAGGCGTGTCTCTGGTCACAAAGCCCAGATCTCCACTGGGTTGGAAGGAAGAGGTTATGTTTATTGCTCCTTGGTGTGGCACTGTGTGACTCTGTATCCTTCTTTGGGAGGGTGCTGAACTTCCAAAGAAGGTCCAGCAAGCTTACCCAAGCTGAATGTTTTCTTGGCAAATACCTGTTGCCAAAAGGAGACTTTCAGAAAGCTGGCCTGGGACCACACAGCTTGGTGTACACATGGGTCTCTGCCTGTAAATGAAGGATCCATTTCCTGCATGCTTTGGTCTCTGAATCAAGGGCAAGATATCACCTGTGCTGCTCCTCCACTCTGCCAGCCTGCCTTGATACCCTCCTTCACAACCTACGTGGCCATCAGTCTCCCTGTGCCCAATGACTAGCGTTCAAAAGCCTGCCTCTGAGTCCCTATCTCCACAGAGAATTGCTTTAACCTTATCAAATGGGAGTGAAATTTAAAATGACTTAATGTTTATTTGCTGACAGGCAGGAATGTCATCTAAATTGACTGTCACAGCTCGAACGCAGTGCTGTAGGACCAAATCATAACCTCTTGTTGGCCTTCAATGAAACAATGTTAAGTTTGGGGAGTGGAGATATTAGTTTGGCCTCCCTGGATGCATGGATAGCATTCTCATTTTGAAGTTTTATACAATGAAGTTATATTTGATATTTGCATAATTCAAATAGATGAAATCCTCAAACAGGCACAGAAGACTTGATTTCATTAACTTGGGATGCAGCCATTCCCATCTCTCATGCAAATGGCAAATACCTTTCCTGTAAGTATACTTTAAAGATTCATTTCTTTCTCTAATCAAGTGGTGAAATCCTACCCACGGGAACCTGAATTGATTTCTTTTCCCTTCAGACTGAATAGCATAGACCTTATTTGGGTTAACTTCTGCCATGAAATGTAAGGTTAACCCTTCTGTGTGCTGCGAATCAGCAAAATGTGTTCCTGTTTGCTGCTCCAACACACTGAAAATGTACACGGTGCAGTCAGCAAATGTAGCCATCAGCTCTGCTAAGCTCAGGGAAGCTCTGCCAATTGTCAACAAAGATCTATTTCCACTGAAACGCTGACCTTGAAAGCTGTTTTTTAAATTTCCTCCTGGGCCTTGAACGCTGTAATTGATTATGGTTGTTTTGGTTTTAGTCTTTAACAATCAAGGTGAAGAATTGCTCCCAAATTTGTTAAGATGTCAGGAGGAAGGCAGCTTCCCCCACACCGCATGGATGGTATCAAGGAGCCACAATGGACTCTCGCAAGCCTTCCACGAAGCACTGATGTTTCTGGTTGGAAATGGAAATCAGACAGAAATGCTCCTCTCTCGGAGCTGGCACCTGTGCCTTGCTCTCTATGGGGGACCTCTTGGGGCATGCGAGAGCTCCACGGCATTAATGCAATTTCATAGGCATCAGTGGAGAATTAAAGGTATCTGATGTTGGTCCAAGTAGTCTTAGGGAATAGTCCCTCACACTATGTAGTCTGAGCCCATGGCTGGCACTCCTGTCCATAGCAGTGCTTGGGTGAATTTCCCCCTCTCCTTACTACTGAATTGTCCGTATATCTTTGTATGCTATTTTCCGGTTCACCTTCTTGGTAATAGAGCTCTGCATTTATTTTCTGTCTTTCAGATATATCACTTTTCACTTCGATTGTCTTATATTAGTTGAAACTGATAGCCTGACCCCTTGGCCATTGTGCTTCTGGGAAGCATTTCCCAGTGCTTTCATTGAAAGAAGGATGCTCTGCTACATTCTAATGAAGAGCTGCTTTAAAAACAAAACAAACAAAAAAAAGAAGAAAAAAATTATTTTTCTTGGTAATTTGGGATGCTTAGTTTTCTGGTTCTCTTCGTCTTAGAACACAAAGTAGTAATTCAGGAGGGTTTTCTTCTCTGCACCGAAAGTGAATTTATGGTGTGCTCTCTGCCTCTCCTGCCCGCTAGCCTGCCCTGTAGAAGAAAGCAGTAGGAGGTCAGCTGCATTGAATGACTCAAGAAAAGCCAAGACGTCCTGGATTTTCCTCTTGTATTAAACGAGGATTTTGCTCTGTAATTGGCACTAATTAGTAAACCCTCCCTTAAGTGTATACACATTGTGGTATTTGACCTCTAAAATTCCTAGTGTGGGGATGCACACTGGGTAGCAAGCACTGAGCTTGCTCTGGTGTTTTGGTTCCTACATCAGATGTCAGCTGCCGTTCACGAATGAGTTTAAAAGTTCTGCACTGTGGATCCCGAGAGCTTTTGATCAGTCTGGCTTTACCGCTTCTTTTAGTTAAACGTTGCACTGCCCCTTCAAACCTCCGAGTTGCCTGCACTGCTGGGGCATGCAAGGCCTGATACCTGGTATCAGCTCCAAGGAAGCAGTAGACTGAGATATACTCTGTCTCTGCTTTTCTGGGGGTTCATGTGACGCCAAAAAAATGTGGCTTTTTGACAGCAGGGAATGCTGAAATGTTCTATATCTATATACATCCACAGACGTGTGTATGTGTATATATACATACATATATAGGAGTATTGACTAATTAGGAGTAGCCATTCTCACCAAACCATTTGTTGTATCTCCAGGCACGTTCCTCATGCTGAGCAGCTTTCTCACACATTGGAGCTACAGCAGCCCAGAGCCCTCTTGGTTGGCCACATGTTGCATTTTACAAGAAAAGCAGCCCAAAATAATAGGGCCTGAAACAATTGCTTTGTCTTTGTGTATCTGGAAATTTTGGAGATTTCTTTTCAGTTTTGGGGTGGGTTTTTCCTTTGTTGGTTTGTTTGTTTTAGTCCTTAAGCAGACTCAGCTCAGGGGACCTCAGCTCCCATCCTGAGCAGCCACATTTTGGAAAAAGCCTCATTCAGCAAAAGCCCCAAGAGTCTAGAGGGTGAGGCAAACACTGTGTTTGTTGGGGTGCACTGGAGATCAATGCACTGAATTCAGTAGGAGCTAGAAGCATTTCAGACTTTTGGTGACAAAAATCTCGTTGACTGAACTCTACTGAATTCTACTTCCAAGTCATTTCAGGTCAGGAATAATTGCCATCTTTACATCACCATTTTCAAATTCTTTATCCCTTGAAGCAACACTGAGAAAGTCAGTGTCCCTAAGGTTCAAATCTTCCTTATTTAATTTTCCTACTATTTTAATATATCAATGGTTCTGATCAAAATCATATTTGCTCAATATGGTTTTGAGGAGAAAATTCTGAGGCGTGAAAAAATCTGTTTAAAGTGAAACATCACGCTTTTGATCCAAGGACTGATGTTCTATAGGAGGAATAGAAACAAAAATCTCATGATAACCCCTCTGCTTTCCTAAAATAGAAAACCTGCCTAGTTAATGAATATAAATGAATGTACATTCACTTCCTTTTTTTGAGGTTACTAAAGCTGATTAACATTAGGTACCACAATTTATTTAAAGCAGTTGAGTAATTATTCTGCTTCCTATCCCATGAACATGCAACTTATTTATTACTGAGGGTTTGGGTTTTTTTTTAAAGTGTATCCTTGAAATCACATTGCGGACATATCTTTGTCATCATCAGAGTTTTAAAATAAGTATTTTACAAAAAGTAATTCTGGTATACAAGCAAAGAAGAAAAATTGGGCAATGCTATAAAAATTCAATAAACTGTGATGCATCGTCTTACAGGAAAGGACCTGAAATCCTTAGGAGCAAAATAACGTATTGACAATTTGGGGTTACACAAGTAGAATTCAATATTCAGCATAATTAAATTAGAAATTGATAGCTTCAGCAAAACAAAACAGTTTTTCATATAAAATTTAAAATGGGTGAAGCTACTTTGCTTTATTGTGACACTGGGTGGATCAAGGTGCGTTGGCTGAGAGTTATTTTCCAGCAGATCATCATAAAGTGACTTGTATGCACTGGGCTTTCCTGTTAGTTAGTCTAATGAGAATCTATTCTCTGCTTGCTAGTAGAGGCTGCCATAGCTTCTGCCGTGTTGTTAGTTATGCCAAGCAGGTTAAGTTACCCTGTCTAAGTCTATCTTTGCTAAAATTGCATCTTCCTTCTCTCCAACCATCCATCCTCAGGACTGAGAAAGACAGACAGAGAAGTGAGCAGATACTGGCTGCAGTCGGAGGTGGCCAGGAGCTGTGCAGTTGTGGCGATTTTGCAGGCTTGTTCCTTGTTGTCCCTTTTGCTAACTTTAATAAGCTGGCTGTTGAATAGAAATCCCTTTAACCTGGTTAAAAGTTGTTCTCTAAGTTTGCATAGTTTGAGATATTATCGGAGTCTTCTTTGGGCTGCGAGCACTTTAATTCCTCATGCTTGGTAATCGTCTGTAAGGGCATGTAAAATTGTGTGTGAAGGAAAAGAGAGAGATTCTTAAATACAATATTATTATTTTAAATGTAGTAACACTGTTTTATATTAACTATCACTTCAGTATGAAAATTCTATTTCAGGATTAATGACTAAATCATAGGCACCTCTAGCCAAATAAATGAAACTGTTGATGTGAGCACCGTAACAGAGCAGAGAGTTTCAGTATTAGGTCTGCCTTCCCACAGGAACACATGCATAGCTCTCATTAATATTTGCAAGTTCTGTGTATGTACCCGTAGAGGAACATACACCACTTAAAAACTTGGGGAAAATCAAAACGAATCTGCTCTGGAAGTTTCCCTGCCAAAGCACTTGAACGTCATCTAAGGAGTATCATGGGACAGAAAAAAGTTCTGCAGCTGGTGAACTTTATGGCAAAGTTGCATTTCATCCTCAGACCAGTTGTAAAAAGACAAGTTAAAATAAATCTTCTACCTTCTGCAGATGTGCAGACAATTCATGAATAAAATGTAATTTTGCAAGCAACCTATTATGGCTATAACAAGAAGTTAAAAAAATTCAAAGCAGCTTGATGCTGCTCATTTAGAATCACCAACTTCTGAAAACAATGATATCCAGTAGCCTATCCTGACTTAGCAGAAGCAGTACTGATTTATACAAATGTAGGTACTTCAGTGACGTATCTTGTAATTTATCTGTTACATGGTAGTATTTTGGAGCCCAGTCTGAGAGCAGGGACCCATTGTATTATGCACTGTACAGACAAGAAGAAAGAATCTCTATGTCAAAACATGCAATCTACATAGTTAGAACCAAACGGTAAAAAGGATATTCAACATACACAGCTGATCTTCTCTAGCTTTTATTAACACAGCTGTTGCATATTAAGTGTATGTATGAAATATTTCAAAGCTAGATAAGAAATGTTTATTTACTGAAGAAAAGCGATGCAGATACTTCTAAGAACTACAGGCTACGTGACAACTGTGTAGCGTGTTTTAGGTAATTCAGTTTTGCATTTCCTGAAAATGCACATGCAAGAATCTTCACTGTAAAAACAATTATTTTTCTTTGAAGAGTTCACCATTCCCTTCTCCCAGGTAACTAGCAATAGGACGAGAGGAAATGGCCTCAAATTGCGCCAGGGGAGGTTTAGATTGGACGTGAGGAAAAATGTCTTTACTGAAAGAGTGGTTAAACATTGGCACAGGCTGCCCAGGGAAGTGGTTGAGTCACCATCCCTGGAAGAATTTAAAAGACGTGTAGATGAGGCGCTTAGGGACATGGTTTAGTGGGCATGGTGGTGTTGGGTCGACGGTTGGACTCGATGATCTTAGAGGTCTTTTCCAACCTTAATGATTCTATGATTCTATGATTACCAGGAGCTACATGTGTTGCATTTTTTAAGATATTCATAATGGGTTAGCAGATGAAAATGAACTGCAGTCAGCTGTCAAGGGGAGATGGATCTGAGTAGCAAGAAATGCTGCTAGTAGACTTTCATTGTCAGCCAACTCTGATGCTGATGGTGGAAGATGAAGAGGATTATTTGCACCAGCTTGTAGCTGCTCAGAGGAAAAATAACTTCTGTGTATTTGCAGATTAGGCTAGACATAGGCTTTGCTTCTCTGAAGAAAACTCCTTAATATAACTTGCATTGAGGCTCTGAAATGCAGCCTGTTTGTATTTCTCCCTTGGCAGTGTTAGAAAACCTCATCTCTCCCTGATCTGCATTTGAAGAGTCTTCATTTTTATCTCTTTTAGATAAGGGACTTCTCTGCTTTAAACACTTCCTCTCTTTCTCTCTCATTTGAGCATGGAGATGTTGGGAGTTTTTTTTTTTTTCATCTTGAGCCTGTGCAATAGTCCAACTGTTTGCTTTACAGTGTCTCTGGTTTGTCATTGATGGGCAGTCATATTTCCAAATGGACTGACTACAGCTCTCCTGGGTGAGTCTGTTTTGTCTGATCATGTCTTGGAGTAACACAGGGACAGCCTGCAGGCTTGTTTGTTCATAGTCCTGCACATTCAGACACATTGGTGCATTAGATGTTTGTGCTTTATGCATTTAGGAGGGCAGGCTTCCAGTGACACGTAGGGTGTAGGCTTATAATTTCTAATAAATCTGCATGTGCAAAAGAATTATATGGAGTGTAGAAAAATTAAGAGAGCAATGAAACTGTACAGTTTAATTCAGGCACACATCACTCCACAGGGATAGCCATTTGTGTGAGTGATGTGGGTGTCACTTTAATGCTTGCTGCACAACCAAATATTTTTGGCTTTTGAAAAGACCAGCATCTGATGCTAATAGTCCAGGTTTTCTGAGCCCATGATATCAAGATGTGAAGAAATGAAGTTGAAACCTCTGCTTCCTTTTCCCTTCTTCCTTTACATCTTCCACCCATGTGCCAGTTCTAGATCAATCAGCAATGAACAAACGTGCAAATCTCTAAATGGGATAAACGCATGCAGTTTATTACTGGCACTTGATTTGAGACCAAATGTGAGTAATTAATCAGTTTTTGGAGACTGATCTTTCTTTTCACCTACCTGCAATCCCTTTCTCCTCAGCTGGCTGAACAGCAGTCTGCGAGTATGTACCTGCAGATAATACAAGAAATTGCTTTGAAGCCTTCTCTCCCTGCGTATCTTCCCTGCCTTTAATTTGGTAGTTTATATGTGGAAAATATGATTATATAGGCTATTTGACAGAGGGTGTTTTCCCCTTGAATGCCCATAAGACCAAAAGTGATTGCAAAGTGTCCACCACTTCATGCTTCAAAGACCACTTCCTCTTTGTAGCTTATAAAATCCTATAAGCCAGGAATGTCTCATGTTCATAAAATCTACGGCTCCCTCTTGCATCCTAGCCATAATAGTTTTTTTACGGCTCTTGTGCTCTTCCTCAAGCGGGTAGGACAGTCGCCTGAAAACAAGCACCAAATCTGTTGACCGGAGGTATATGCGTAGTCTGATTGAGGAAGAGGTAATATTATCTGCTCTCTTGTTTTGGAGCCAGGCCTAATAGGACTTTTTAATTCTCTGGCTGGAGAAGGAGGTGGCAGCTTCATAAAGCCGTATTACTTGTTAACTGTTACAGATGAAGATAATCTGAAACACAAGAACTATCAATAACGGAAAGTGCTGGACAGAAGAAGATTTTCTATATGGGAAATTGCCCATCCACAGCATACTAAAGATTTTATTCCTTTCATAAGTCAGGATTCTGACTTCACTTAGAGCTTTTACGACTTCAAATTTTTATCCTACTGTCCATCTGCCTCTTCATTTCTTTTGGAGAACCAGTTAAGGGTTTTCTTTTTAAAACACCTTTTCCATGCCCCAGTACCATACACCAAAGTATATGCATATACTTTGCTTACAGTCTGGCCAGGGTTATTTATTATTCAACTTACTGGCAATTAGGGTTCTAAAACTGAAACTAGTTTTACCTCTTCACAGTTATGGAGCAACCAGCAATTTTCTCTGTGCTCACTAGCAGCAAGCTCTCTCCCTCATTCTCCCCTTCTTCCCCCAAAGCAAAAGTAAATAGGATTTAAAGTCATTCCCCCAGCCCCTACCTTAAGTTGTTCTGTCTCAATGGCACCATCACCATGATTTTATTTAACAAGTTTTGTTCTTTACACCTTTTGAAATAAACATGTTTATGAGCAATAACTTTGCTAAATTTGAAACCCTTACACTCAGGGACTATGCCCTGACGTCCTCTGTGTTTTTGCTATAGAAGGATTGGACAGAATGTCAAATGGTGTAACTGGAAGAAGAACAACAACCTTCCGAGTACCTTTTCCTTTTCTTTTAAAAAGCAGCAGAAATTATGTCAATGAAACACACCAAGATTTGTGTTGCAGAATAGCTGGAAAGGGGGTTTCCCTGCATCTGTCTTCATGACAGCTTCTACATATCCAACTATCAAAACCTATTATGAAGAGCTGTATTGTAGTGTAGGTAGATTTTTATGCTTGTCATAATACAGATCTATAGGTAAATTTGTCAATGATACATCCACTGTCATATTGCCACATTTCTTACAGAAAATATTCTTAATGAGAACTACCAAGTTAAATATCCTTACTGTGTAAGTCTGAGTTTATTTGCTTGCTTGGTTTTAAGAAGAATGTTTTAAATTATCAGGTTTTTTTGAGTTTGGAGCAAATTTAGAAGCACAGCATTGAAACCAAAACTAATTTACTGGGCTAGTTACTTTCTACATCCTGTTTTTTAATAAAATATGCACGGTCCAACAAGCTTCCTTCTATGACTTCCAGTGCTAGATTTTTCCTTCTTCCCATTTATATGTGACTTGTCCAGCCCATGTTAGCAGCTTATTCTAGAATGAATTTTGACAGGTTGATGAAAAATCAGCCCTCCTTGATTCCCATTTTGAAGCTAGGGTTTGTTTGAGCTCTAGGTCTGTCTTTAAAACCTAAAAAAGAAAAATCCTCTGTGTGCTTTTGTTAGAAAATCTCCCAATGAAAGGAGTAACTTCCTCCATTTCTTCAGTGTTTTAGTTCTCATCCTGTCCTCCCTCCTGTGTTTCTCTGTTCCCTGTTACTAGCTGAAATGGGGCTGAGGGTGGGGTGACCACGCAGTTACAGGGAGGGAGCGTGAGGGAAACAAATGGGGGACGGGGGAATGGGGAAAAAAGGGTCACCCATTTGTTTCAGAACTGAAGCTTAGTGTTTTTTCTCATCAAACTGGAGATATTTAGAACAACAGTTTTGTTGTTTGAAAATCTTTTTTTTCTCACAAAGATTAAAAGTTCTTGGTCTCTTTAGCTCAGCACTTAGGAATACGAAGTCCCTAATATATCAATATATCAATATATCTTGATATATTCTTATATATCTCGATATATTCTTGATATATTCTTAATATATCAAGAATATAAAGCCAAAAGCCATTGCCATGATGGTTTGGTCTGATCCGCAAAATGAACAGTTGAGGTGTCCCCTGTTCCTCCCACCCCATAAATAGCAAACCCATCTGGGGCGGGGGAGAAGGAAGAACTGAGGGCACAGCCTTGGGGCTTTCCAGGTTGTATCACATCGGTGGTGACACTCCCTTATGCCCACTAACGCACACTAACCTCACTTCTCAAATGCACAAGCCCAGAGGCGTACACCGGCTGCAGTACCAGAAATTGGTGCTGTTATCCTTGAGCTCTGACTAACTTCCTTTCCAAACATAAAAATGACACCAACCATTGAAAGACAAAGTGGGTGTTGCCAAGAGGAAAAAGAAATCTGAGTCAAAAGATGCACCCCCCCCAAGAGTCCGGGAGGGTGCTGGGAACGCTGGGAGTGCCCTGTTACAGGTACCCTGGGGAGGTGAGAGGGCCCAGCCACGCCAGGAAAACTCGGTACGTGTGAATAGGATGCCTCAGCCAGCACAGGCCAGTTACTGCATGTTGACTTGTCCCGTGGGTGGTTGGGGAGCCACCCAAAAAGTGCCTCTGTGTGAGGTGTGAGTCAAAGGACAACGGTTATTCCCCTCACACGGAGTCAGGAGCTGAACAGCGTGACCTTTCCCTGCAGTGATTTGCAAGGCCTGGTTTTCAGGTTGACATGTATTTGTCCGCTTGAAACCAAAGCCTATGTATGGGCACTGCACGTTGCACGTACAAACAGCCAGTGAGGTACCTACACGATATGGTTTGGCAGTATTGAGTTGGATCTGCCCACAACTATAAGCCTGCTGCATGTGAGATTTCTGTTTCTTTCTCTGCATCTGTTTCTGGGTTCATTAGCCTCTCCCAATCACTCCCTGTCTTTGCAGGCTCCGTCATAGCTTCTGGGTTGGGTTGTGAGCACACGCAAAAATCTGAAAATTAGCTAATTTCTGAGACACAATGCGTAGTTTCGCTGCTGAAAGACTTGCGCTCTGAAGAAAAAGGTGTAAATCTAGTCAGAGGAGCCTTTCTGACTCCATTTTACCAGGCTTCTTATGTGTTTCTTTTCCCAAATTGCCCTGCAGGTTAAACTAATACTCCATGTTCCCTGTCGTTCAGCCCCAAGTACAGTACATACTATGGCAACAGTGTTCAAGATGAACCCAAATTAAGTCTATGTCTGCAAGGGAGACAAAATAAAAAGAGCAAACTAGTTTAATTACTCCCCATTCAGATGTAATTCAGTTGCATTGCACTAAGAAAAATAAATGCTGCTGGGATGTTATGAGACAATTAGTAAGATAATGGAAAATAGCTAATACCCCTCATGTCTGCGAAAGAATGCTCTCCCCTCTGCTTCAGAGTAGTCTTGAAAGGGTTTTCTGAATTGTGTTTCCAAGCAAGAATATCTTTTCCCTTTGGAAATATAACAAAATCCTGTCACAGTCCAAAATGGTTATTTACAGTTTGGAAATCATACAGTTCAAAGGAATCACCTTGGTCCTGAGCCAGCCACAGGGTGCAGATCCAGGCACTGTGAGAACACTCCTCCTTTGGGGATGAGGACCGATAGGTACACTTTCTCACCTGGCAGTTTTGACTGCACCCTGTGTTTCCTAGCAGGCACATCTAAATGCATCCTTGGGCCTTTCACAGTAGCCATTCGAAACATTTCATGAATATCTCAGGCACTCAAATGTGTCACAAGTATCTTCCTTTATTATGTTCAAGATGGAGGACTTTTTCCTCTTCCACTGTGACAGCAAAGTTAGAACAGCAAATTTGCCAATAACTTGTCAGCTTATCTTCCCAGCAGCCATCAGCCATAAATGTACTTGCCCCTTGGCTACGGGGTCTGACACTCGGGCTCTGATCCCAGCTCCTCTACGGTCCTGCTGAGTGACCTTGTTCAAGCTGTACGGTCTCCCTGTGCCTCGGACACTTCTGCACCTTAGGGATAATGATTTCTGACTCCTTTGTAAGCGTGTTTTATTTGCTACAGTAGAGTCCCATTATCCTGGCTTTTGCCACTGCATGAATTACCAGCTACCACCACCCGTGGGCACAGCAGGGTCAGCTCGAGCACATGTGTGGGCATTAACGCAGATTTCCTCACTTCTCTTGTTTTGAAGTTCTTCCCTTGGGGTACGGAGTTTGGGCATTTTTTTCTGTGTGTTAGTCTCTCAGCTGCGCAACTCCCATTAAAAGTCAACCTCCCTGTGCAACTTGATAAAAAAAAAAATCCCGTTTAATGTGAGATTAGTTTAGGCTTTTGTACTTGGTTTCCTTGGGACTCTAATGGCAGTCTGAAAAAGAAAATCACCCCTGAGAACGTCTAGCACTTTGGATTTCACATAAATGTAATCCAATTACCCCAGTGTAGGCCATGCAGAACTATTTGGTCTGAGGTATACATCAATCTAGGAGAAGTACAATATACTGAACTGAAAAGAAGGCAGATTGGGCATATTTCTTAATAGCATAACACAATGCAATTGCCAAAGGAAAGGCATATGCTTCTGTCCTGCATTACTCAGTGCCTGAACTGAGTAATTTGAGGGGGGAGAGGGAGTGAAGTCCTTGCAGGGAGGGATTTTAGAGGTATCTTCCCTGGAGGCTAGTTTTGTAAAGGCATACCATCTGGTGCATTCAAAATGCAAAAAGATTTGTTCTTCAGAAGTCTGAGCCAGGGATAAAAGTCCATCCCTGCCAGGGATGGCTTAGCAGTATCCAGAGAGAGGGATGAGTTTTATCACAAACAGCAAAATTCTCCTTTTCCTCCACCCTTAACCTCTAATTCAAACATCAAATAGACTGATCTTACTGTAGCTGCCGGTTTCTGTAATGAAAGTTTCTGATGTCCTTGCTCACTGTGAACTGAGCAATGAACTGTTTCATTACTATTTCTGCTTTGCTTCCAGGCACCTTCATTTTACTCAGAGGTCAGAAAGGGGTTAAACACAAATGCTGACTTTATCCCAAGGAAAGCCTGTACTGGGACTCAAACTGTGTGCTCCTCCCTCGCATGCCTTGAGCAGCAGTCAGATAACTACTGTGGTGCGGAAGCTTATGGCTGCTCTCAGTATCGGCCCCAATATTGGCATCTCTCAGGCCTGAGCTGTAATGATTCAGTCTCTTTGCAGAATTAAGCATTTTTTGCCCCGTGCCTTGCAGGGTAGATTTCAAATTGCCTTTTAGAGGAACGGTTGGACGTTTAGCTTGCCTTGGAGACACGGCTGGCTCTGGTGTTGGAAGCCCTCAGTGCATCGCTGTCACAACTGAAGCTCTCTGCAGAGGCTGGAGGCCTGCAGGAGGCAGCCACTGGCTGAGGCCTTCTCCAAGCACAAGCTGTTCGGGGCTTATCGTGTGCTTAATGCTCCTATCGGATGGGCTCAGGCTATTCACAAGCTGACCAACAAAATATGCTGTCTGAGTAGAAGTTAAGAGTTTACAACAAAAGATGGTGTAACCACTGGATAAGAAGACATTATTGCATTGTGCCTGAACACTGAAGAATGTGATCACAGCCCCACGGCTCTTGGCATAGCTCACAGCTGCGGGGTGAAGTTTCCCTCTGGAAACTGGGTCTGGGAGCCATAAAACAGGAATCTTGAAATGCAGAGAAATTAAGCTAATCTCTAGCTATTAGTGTCGTGTATATCTGCGCCTGCACAAAAGCAGGAAGACAAGCGCTGTGGGCTGCGCCTGCTTTAGCTCAGCGGAGCATAATGCTCCTGTGGCTCCCCAGGTCTCAGGTACGCTGCGTGCACAGTGACGTGGTCCCTGTGGACTATTCTCCCATAGCCGGTGTCCTGGCAGCCCTGCTCCTCGCTGTTCATGTCCACAGAGCTTCAGTCTTGTCTTTGTTTTGTTAACTTTAACTTCTCTTTAGCATGCAGCAAATCAACGTGCTAGTGAGATCTCAGTGCTGTCGAACCTCTTTCAGATGTGGCTTTTTGGTCTAAGCAGATAGAAAAGAAAAGCTAACCTTAATCAATTACTTTAAAAACACGTCTTACACTGGCTTCTCTCATACTTAGGAAAAAAAATCCTGTCTGCCAAGTAGAAGAAGCCTGTGCAACCTCATCTTCCACAGGTACTTCTGCAAGTGAGAAGCTCATAGAAAATAACTCCTGGTCTATTCCTTTTAATTTCTTCTGCTCTTCCTCCACATTTGTGGATAGACTTTCCTGTGTCTTTGAAGCTTGACAGCTTTAATCTCATTCCAGACTTCCTTCAATTTGGGCACCTAATGTGTAATGTCATGGACCTCACAGGCTAGTTACTCACTGAAAAGTTATTGGGCATCTTCTGATGCCCTGCAGCTAATGGATGCTTCAGCCTTGAGGAAGTGAGCTGGGTCCTAGTGGTGACGCTTTGCTTTGTGTTCCCTTTACTTGTTCCTTATTGATCTCTGAAATCCATTTGATGCAATATTATTGAGTTCTAACAACTCCCACATGAAATCTGGTTTTTGTCACTGATTTTGTGATGTTTGCTTGGTTAAGTGCTTACCTGGGTATAACTACACCTTTTAACATTGGCCACAGCTTCTGCCTTGCCCATCTTATTCCTGTCAATTGAAGGAGAAGACATAGCTCAAGAGCAAAATCTGTTTTCTTATTATGATAACTTATGTGATCAGGCAAATTCATGCAAAATAAATGTGTTATGGAGGAGCAGTGGTAACAGAGCCCTTGCATTGTCCTTTGTGTGACCATGGTAGGGCTGGCTATTACAAATAAATCAAATTATTTAAACTGGGACTTCTTCCTGGTAAGTCATCCTTTCCTACCTTCTCTGTCTGCCCTTTCTCTTGCTTGGAGGATCTTTGTGGACTTGACAGTTCGAGAGCTGAGGAAAGCTTATTCAAATGTAACTTGTATGGTAGGGTTAAACACTGCTCTTTGCTTTCCCCATGTATATGTCCCCCTTCACAACTACCTCAACTGACAGAGCACCGCGTCAGTGAGGCCAAAGGAGCATAGTCACTATCAAACTTGGGAGAATGTATTAAAGCCCTCTGAAAACCTATTAAAGGTCAAGTTAGAAGCAGTGTTATTCTTCACCCGCCTATTCCTTTTAAGCTCTTTTCTAACCATCCATGTTGTAAATATCTCTGACTCAGAAGAGTGTTTCAGGTGGAAGCCAGAGCAAAACAAAAAATGTGGCTTAATTTAAAAGTCTTCCTGGGAAAAAATGTGTTGACCCTTACAGCAAAATGCCAAAGCATCATTAAGTGCTGTAAATATCCTATTAATAAAACACAGTTATTTAGAGTGGTTAGCCCTAATTTGCCATGCTGTGCAAAGGACGTGATTTAAAACTTTTTTTTTCCCTTGTCATCTTGAGTAAGGAGGACCTTGCGGATTAATGGTGAGATGGTGAAGGGGAGAACTGGCGAGAGAGGCTGTTGCTAGAATAAATTACCCTGAACTTCCCACTTTAAAAGTCAGTACTGCTGCTCTTCACCTTCCTTTTGTGGCACCCTTTCCTCCTTAGCGCTAAGAAACTCTCCAGAGGCTCGTTGAGGGCTCAGCCAGAAAAGTTAGCTGCTTTTTGCTCTTTATGTGCCCAGGCTCCTTCTGTGCGATATGGGGCCTTGAGTCATTTCAGCTGTGGGGGTCAAACTTCCCTTCTGTCTCCGGGGGTATAACACTTTCAGAAGTCACTGAACTGTTGTTGGCAATGAGCAGGGAAGGTGTATGATGTTGACGTGAGTAAATACCAAGGCTGTAATGATACAGCTTTCCTTCTGTCTCGTTCCTCCCTGGAAATGCTTGAGACAGGCAGGACGTTTCAAGTGTCTGTAATTGAAGGCATTAAGGTTTTACTCCGCTCTGCTTGAATCGGTGGTCTCAAGCATATAGTCCACTGCAATTACATATTGCTCCATGCTTGATTTTATGGTTCTGCTCACATAAACTTCTGCTGGAGCTTTTTCAGGCATAAGTAAATCTGAAATGTACAGATCATTAGAGGAAGTATTGAACCATTTACTTGTAGAATAGACATAGATTAACTGGGAATGGATCAGTGCACTTTTATCACATAGCATCAATAGTGAGACTGAAAATTTCTTTGGGATAAAAAAAAAATAATTGTTTGCAGTCACAAGGAGATGAGGGAGAGCTTGAGAGAGCATGGTGTGAGATGCACGGCAGCCTGCATCCTCTAAGTGGAAGTAAATATTTGTAAGCAGACTTCAGTCCTAGTTTTAAGTGAAATTTCAGAAGTAAAAAAAAAAAAACACTGAGGGGGTACACAGGGAAAAGAGACTGGCACTGAGCCACACTTTCTCCCCTCACCCGCCCAGGTGCTGGTAACTTGCTTTCTGTCACCGAGTTGCTACCCGCCAGTGTGGTGTGGGGAAGCATTGCTCTCCTCTCCTTCCTCCATGCTGCAGTGGCAGCAGGGGTCGATTCAGAGGGAGAGTCCTATGGCCCATGTTTATTGAGCGGGTCAGACTAGGAGATTACAGTGGTTCATTCTGCCTTTCTAATCTAATAACCTGCTTTTATCCAGTTACCCTCTGGACTTTAATTTGAGCTACTATTCGATCAGAGCACAAACAAATGATAGAAACCCTCAATGACAGCATGCCAGAGGAAATGCTACAAAAACAGAATTAATTGAAAATATATATTCCAAGAGTGAGATATGGACCCTTTTTCTAATAGACTTAGACTTGGATATTATTACTGAAATACTGGCAAATTCACACATCAGTGTAAATTGTCTTGCTGCATCTGTCAACAGGCACCTAAAGCAGTAATAAAGGCAGAATAGCTCCTCATAAATATCCAATATCCTAATTATCAGAGCTTGACTTAACCAATGGCAAGGTAATAAAAAATGAGATTTTTTTGATCTTTTGCCATGAAAAATGCACACTTTATTCTTTGAAGACTGACTGCAGTGTCACAACTTTTGTGGCAAATAGAGCATGAAGCATATTGTCAAAAATATGGTTAGGGAATAGGAAGCCACTAAATATTTTATCTTCCTGGCAATGTACTAGGAGAAAAGTATAAACCTTAAATCTATCAGGTTCCTCCTCCCACCTCCCAAACTGTTTTAATAATATAGAAATTCAAGTTCCTGAGAGAAAAGCAATACATCCATTTTCCAGTGTGCTTTGATATAGCGAGTATCATGAATTATGTAGTGTTTGCATTGGGGTTTAAAATGTCATCAGTGTATATCTCTAAGAATTGTTTAGCAGTCGCGTGTTATGAACGTCCATTTGTTTCCTTTTTACTGATCAATGAAGATGTGCTGGTTGGATGCAAACCTCTTCTGACTGGGTGTCCCAGTGGCGGTGGGAGATGGGGGGAGAGGAGGGACCCCAGGGAGGGACAGGCGGTCCCACCTTCTGTCAGAAAGTGTCGTCCCAGCTTGCAGGGTGAGGCCTCTGCATGCCATCCTTCTCGCACAGCTCCTGCCAGCCACTTTGTCACTGAACCTCCTTTCTGAAAACCTGGCAGGACGTCCTGCCTGCCTGGCTGCGGCACAGCCAGCGCTGGCCCAGCGGGACGGATGCCCCAGCTCTGCAGCACGCTGGCCTGTGGGTCAGGCAGCCCTACGGTATGACATTGGCTTGCGATGCTCCTGGGTTTTTCGCGTGGTGCTTGCCTGTGCCCCAAGCTGAATTTCAGCCATGAAATTAACTCTATGGCAAGGAACAAGTCACATTCTTCTCTGTGGCTTGCATCTCTCAAAGAGTCAGTGTGGCTAAATGAGCCTTCCCCTTTCCTCATCATTCTGTTATGAAAATCAAAGCTCTATGATGTATTACTCCTGTTGGCTTTGTGGCATGGTGCGAGACTTTACTCTTAGGAGACCCTGTCTTTGATTGCCAGCATGGCCTTTGACTTTGCATGAGCAAGGAGATTATTTGCTCTGCCTGGTTCCTCATTAGTAACACTGTCTTACCTTGTGCTGACACCTGATTTTGTCATTAATGAGCATTTGTCTCCAGGTGCTGTTAGGGAGAGGGTAGGAACCGTGACACTGGTGGAAGCAGTTATCCCCTGGATGTCTGCTCAAAGATCCCTCCAGCAAACCAGCTGGATTAATAGAGTTACACTTGAAGGGAGATGGATGGAGAGGCTCCAGAAGTAACAGGATCCATCCCATTTTTTTCCTCCTGTGGCCATTGCTGTGGTTGGGAACACATGACTTGCACAGTGAATTGATGAAAATCAGTACTAAAACCATGAATCTATACTGAGCACCTTGATATATGCTGTAGTTCCCATTTTAATTTATTAAAACAAAGCACCTTTTTACAGTGTAATCAGGACCTATTACCTACTTGGCAAGGATATGTAGGGCCTTTGACTGACTGCTGACGCTCACCTGACCCTTGTGAAAAAGATGTGCTGATGAGAAAGTGCCTGGGTCATAAAACAGTTTTCTGCTGTTCGTTACTATGTAAAGGGAGAAGGGCACGTGTGTGTGGGGTCGGGTGATGTGAGGACTCCAGTTACACAGCTAAGAAACCCAGCTTTCTGCTCTCCAAGAGACCGGGTTTTCTGTTATACCAGTGATGTGGGGACAAATGATAGCAGGGTGAGAAGTCAATTCCTGCTTTATAAGTAGGAATCTCTAGACTTAAATGCTGCCTTTTCTGTCCTTGGTTTCCTTGAAAGAGCCAAATAGAGGTTTCCCAGACTTGCCCCACACGTGACTGTGGTCACAGCCTGTATCGGCGTGATGGGGAGGAGAGCTGGCCTTCCTCCTGGGGAGGATGTGTGGGGCTGACATCCCCCTCACAGTCTCAGTGAAAACTCTGGTGTTCACTCAAAGTGTCAAAATCCTGTGCATCAAATTATTTCTTAAGGAGACCTGGAAACAGGAATATGCTATATACAGATCTTACTGGTGAACTCTGCCCTTCTGGTGTAGGAATTTAAATGCTTTGTACGATGGTGCTGGCACAAAAATATTGCATTCACTACACTCCACATGGTTTGAAATAAAAAGGACTTTGAGCGTATAGTAACATTTTGACAACAGTGCTTTTTGGGAGGCTTTATAGCAGGGACTGTTGCTTTTTTGATGACAAAAGCTTACAGATGAATGTGTGTAAAGCAGAGGAGTCCAATTTTTCACAACCTGGGAGAAAAAAAGCTCCTTTTTGTAACACATCGCTCATGCTCCAAGTGCGTTCACCTCTCTGTTTTAAAGCACAAGAATGCGTAACAGCCGGGACAGCGCTGAGAGTACATCCTTTAGAAAGGATAGTCTATCATCTTGTCTCCGACTTTATACTCCCTGTTGAACAAATCTGCCAACATGACACTGGATACTGATGAGCAATTTGTATGGTTATAAAAATATTGGCAGAACTCCATTGTTTTGCTATTTAATTCTTAATTTACATTTTTAATGTGCTGTGTCCTCATTCATATTACAGGTTTTACTCTTCTGTGTACATCTATAATAGAATGATTTTTTTTCCTAAAAAATAATTACAAATACTGAAGAGGTGTTACAATTGCACTGTGTTTGACTTAAGGACTGTGCCTGTCTTTTAACATATGCTTCCTTAGGAGGGGAGTACATTTGCAAGGGACAGGGGAAAATAGAGTAGGTATATGGTATAGAATAGGTATATTTTTAAGTGTTCTGCCTGAGCTACAGATTGCCTTCCAGTAATCAGACTGGCAAAAAATGTAATAAGTGATGGGGACTGGAGACCCAACCTCTGAACGGCGTGTCTCAATGTATTTGTTAGTCCTCCCTCCCTCCCTCCTCCTCAACCCCCAGTTTTTGATAAGAAGGATGACATGTTTTTTGCCAACCCAAGGAAATAAGGGCTTAGCAACAGTACCTTCACGCTCTGTATCCAAGCTGTGTTTTTAAATTGCTGTGTCCAGTAAAACTTTTTTACTGGACTATGATTTGCACTAGAACTAAATTGCTGGTAGTTGGTTTGGTTTTCACCTCCAGAACAACTCACCCACAGAAAGCATCCTAATATGAGTGTATTTTTGTGCTGTATTCACACAACACTTGAGCTGTTAGGGGAGGCAGAGGAATACCACGTCCACTGGCTGAAACAGGGGCTGAGCAGTAGGAGCGAGCTGCAGCCACCCAGGCCCTGCCTGCCTCGCGTGGGGAGCTGGGAGTGAGCAGCCCTGCCGCGGGCTCGCTGCAGCCGTGAGCTGCAACAGGTACCGCCTCCTGCATGGAAAAACCAGAGGCGTAAGCTGCTGTGGGGAGAACTGTCTGCGAACATTTTGTTCCGTTAAACAGACGGTCATTCCCAATGATTAATGACTTATGGAATAGCAATACAGTGAAAACATTGATGGTAGGTTTAAAGTATAGTTTAAGGACTCTGAACCCAGAGAAATAACAGCAAACAACTTTACGTGGCACAGACTTATAAACTTGCTGCTGTGAGAAACTAGTGCAAAACACAGGAGGAGAAAATGGATGTGTTCCTAAGAGCAGTGTACGCGCAGGACACCTCGGTGCTCCCGTACCAGTGCTCTGGTTCCTGTGTCCTGCAAATGCACTGGGGAAGACTTCTTATTTACCATGCTTTGCTCCAGCAAGTTGCCATGAAACCTGGCAACTTTAGGGCCCCTTTCATTAGTGCACGCTTTCCCCCAGTGGGGTCCATGTGTGTGCCTGTGCCGAGAGCGGGCGGCAGCCCATGAGGGTGCAGCAGAAGCGATTTTTGCTGTGTAATCACAGAAGGACTTACAGGAAGGCTTGGAGCAATTCACTGAGAGTAGGAATTAGACTGGAAACAAGTTTCTATATACGCATGCAGACCCATGCATTTTTATGAGGACTCTTTAAGTCGTGGTCGAGATAAAAGGGCTATGGGGAATGAGAACCAAGTTGTTCAATGGAAGAAATAGGATATTGATTTGATTTGATTTGATTTGATTTGATTTGATTTGATCACAGAAGGACTTACAGGAAGGCTTGGAGCAATTCACTGAGAGTAGGAATTAGACTGGAAACAAGTTTCTATATACGCATGCAGACCCATGCATTTTTATGAGGACTCTTTAAGTCGTGGTTGAGATAAAAGGGCTATGGGGAATGAGAACCAAGTTGTTCAATGGAAGAAATAGGATATTGATTTGATTTGATTTGATTTGGGGCATATAATGAACAGTGTTAAACCAACCAACTCCTCTTTGGGAGGCGCTCCTGGGAGAACTTTCTTGAAGTTTAGAGCATGGGTTTTGTTCAGGGAACCTGGAAAATACAGAAATACTTTTAGTGAGGCTCCCCACTATGCTGCTGAGTAGCTGGAGACCCACAGGGCACAAGCGGAGGAAGGGGAGAAGGTGAGCAGAGGGGGATCATTAGGAGGGAAGCCCACAGCCCTGCAGTCTGGCTCAGCTCTCACTGAATCCCAGGGTTACCTGTTCATATGTATCCCTCTCTTCCCTTTAAAACCTCTTAAAATTTCTGTGCGCAGATCACAGGGTCTGTGGGCCTGTGTGAGGGGTGGGAGCTGGGAGCAGAGGGAAGCCCTCCCAGGTGTGGGGGGAGCGGAGGCAAACCGGCCGTGGGGTGGGCGTCAGTCACCCATGCCCCGGTGGGAGAAGAGTGACACGAAGCGGTGCTTCGGGGCAGGATCGAAAGGGGACACAGGTGCCCAGCAAGACCCCAGGGCTTTTGCTCTTGTTGCTGTCAAAGTGCAACTCCCAGGGCACACTGAGCACTTGCAAATACTGGAGACAGAAATGCTCAATGAAGCTTGGACATCTTGGGAAAGAAGACAAATCTGATCGACCCAGTCCCCTTGTTTGGCACCTACACACCAGAGTTAGATCAAGCCTTGCAGTGTAGGGGTGACGCACACATGCGTGTTTAAAATTAAATAAAGGCGTTCAGGAGAGCTCTATTGTGAACATTGTGACTAATTTGTGCAGTCAACAAAGCACACCTGCACCCTGTACGTTACCGTATCTCTCACTGAGCTTTCAAGGTAGAAAAATCTCTGCAGAAACTTGTTTGCCCCCTGGCTTATTCTGTATTTGAATGTAATTTTTTATGGTCACAAAAATCTGTGATGAGCCAGTGTACTCTGTGGGCTTGTTTCATAAGCCTTTTTCTCAAACATGCTAAAGTTTGGAAGGAAGTGCTACTGTGTCATTTGGGGGCATTTGCTGCTACATGTTGTGTATGTCAGAATTGTAAAGTAAAGCTCTTGGTAAGTCTCTTGTTCTGAACAAATATTAAAAGCTGAAGTATGGTATAGAAGCCCAGGCAACTGGTTTCTTTTACTGGAAGATATTGATGCTGGGTGTTTGTAAACTGGAATAATGCTTGCTCTTGCGAGTAGTCCCGCTGAGTGCTTCGTAGGAAGCTCTTTGTGGGGCACTAAACGTTTTCTAGGATGAGGAGGTTACCAAGCAGCTCTTTGAATGAGGCCGCTGCCTTTAGATCTGTCTCTAAGACACCCGCGCTGTTTTTAAGCTGATGTGTTTACCTAACAGGCATGTAAAAAAATTACTTTAATCTACACCGTTTTGAATCTGTACAACTCTCTGCATGCTGGACAACTTTGCTTGGATCACGGGAGATCTGTGGATATCTTGGACCCTAAATGCTCCTTGTATGGATTTAAATTCTTAACTAACCGTTTAATGCTTTATTTTCTTTTACAATGAGCAGTCACAATACTGCTAAAAATAAACGTGGGGGTTTTCACATGTCCGGATTTGGATTTCTCTTGAGTCTACCAGTCTTCCAAAGGCATGGGTGGGGAAAGAATTGGGGCGTCCTCTAACTCCCAAGTAAAAGGAGTCTGCCATCTTGGTGGCACTTTTTGTTCTACACGTGTATGTTTCTGAAAAGAAAAACCATTATCCAAAGGAATTACCCAAGCCCCAGTGACAGTCTGTTCTCTCCTATGCGATTTCATGTAGTCATACTCTCTTCAGAAACACTAGTAGATCGGGTATTTTTAAAAAGTGTATCTTGCAATGGTTTTCCTCTTAAAAGCAGGGCAAGAGCTCACGGCAGCGCAGTGAGAATTGCGAGTGGGATGCTGGAGACGAGCTCTCCGCAGACCTGCTGCTTTAGAGCATCCCCAGGACTCTCAGGCGGGCCTTCGTCCGCCCTGGGACGCTTCCACCCCCGCAGCGTGCCGCGTCTCGCCCTTCTCCCCGGCATGAGAGTTTCTAAAACGTGGGGTAGGTAAGGGAGCACAGAAAGCACAGCCTCCGCAAAGGACGCTGCCGTCTCTGCTCCCCCGGGCGAGGCCCTGGGAAGGGCACCGCGGCCTGCGACCGGCCGGGCGC
>NW_008824007.1:417517-433013 GCF_000699105.1 Pygoscelis adeliae
GGATGCGCTGGGGCGGGGGGGTAGGGAGGGGGGGCGGAGGTTTGTACCTGCTGCTTGTGCCTTCGCCAAGGAAATAGATTGGAAATGCCACCCTCGGCTCCCTGGACAAACGCTCTTTGGCTTCGTCAGAGCTGCAAAGGGTGTAATAAACTCCAACTGCAGGGAGTCTACGGAGCACTTTAGTTTTAATTCAAAAGATGTCTTTAATCTTCCTGTTGCTTTGTGTAAGTTGTAAATTACACAACCCTGCAGAAAATTATATGTAAAGTAGGATTATGATTCTCATTTTTATTATGAAACTGGCTCTGCATGGTAAAAACCAATTCTCACAGTCACTTAATTTTTCATTTACTCTCCGATTTGCGTTTCACATATTAAATTCCTTAAAATCTAGGTGGATTATTGTAATGTGGATATTCCAAATTTATTTATAAACAAACTAGCTGAAGAGATGCTGTAGACATCAACTATAATCGACCATAATAGTTGGGGCTGACATGTTCATGTAGAAGCTTCAGCGTGCCGGAGGCTGTTCCCGTGCGCGCGGCTGTACAGAGCAAGAGCTGCTGCGGGGCAGCAGGGTGCTTGGTGCCACAGCCGGACCACAGCAAGTGGTATCCCCAAAGCACCCGCCGCCCAGCCCTCGGGGAGCCGGGACGGGGTTCAGGGAAGGTTAGAAGTCAGGTTTTGAAGCAGCCCTGCAGACTTAAGGGAAGGCTGTACTGGGAGTGGAGAGGGCACAGGAACAGGGAGCACCTCAGAAACTTGAAATTGGCTGTAACGCCTGCGGGTGGTGGCAGCGCTGGGGTAGGGCAGTGGCTTGATAGTGTTTAGACTTTTTTTGAGTTCTTACTGAGTTCTGCATTTCTTTGCATCCTCAGCGTTTACTGCTTTGGGGTTTGCAGTGGCTCTGACAGGGGAAGGAGGGTGTGATGGGCGAGCTGAGGGGCAGAGGACTTTCCTGAGGGGTGAACTTGCAGTGGGAGTGGGAACAGAACATCAAAGGGAGGGTAAGGAAAACTAAAAATCCTGACAGGACTTTCTCTCTGTCCCTGATGCTCCAGATCCCTGCAGGCAGCGGTGGGTGGTTTGGGTGGCACAGATGGTGCACTGGCCAGTAGACACTTCCCTCTGGGAAGTTCAGCCTCTCCCTGCTGTTGCTTTCCAGCTAGCACTGGAGTTATAGCACCAATTGGTTCTTTGGTTTACAATGAGAGGAAAAAAACCACCTCCAGGTACTATGCAGTGCCATTCGATTGCCAGCTTTGTGGGACTGCAAACTGGGTGCCATGGTGCTGCAAGGGATGGGGAAGTGTGAAGGGCTCAGGGAGGACATAGGGATAACTCCCAGCAGCACAGTGGAGAGTGAGGGATGCCCCTCCCTGTGGGATGTCCTGGGGGTGAGTGCCCACAAGCTGCGCCCACAGCTGCCTGCAGCACTGTCCTGTACCCAGCCCGTGCTGGGGCCGGGCTGCGCAGGATCCCACTCATTTCTCCCTTGCACAGTATGCCTTCCCGCTGCTCCTTTCTGTTCCCTGTCCTATATTGTAACACCCTCTCCTGTGCCCCGAGGCTTACAGCTCCTGCCTTTGAAAAGCACAGAAAGGAAGATCGGGTTTAGGTGATGGAGGAAGCGTAGCTGCAGAATGAACAATGGTGAAGTCCTTGGCAGTCTCTGAGTCAGAGGGTCCCAAACGGCACTTGCAAAATCTGCCAGAGACCATGCCTATGGTGGGGATGGATGAGGCTGGATCTGCCTCAAGTGGCAGGGGAAGAGACGACTTGTATGTCTGTGCCCCGGGAATAAATAGTCATATGAATGGCAAGGAGGAACGGAGGAGCTAGAGAGAAGTAAGGAGGCTCAGTAGGACAGGAGAGGAGGTGGGGGAGGAAATATATAAATGCAAGAATAGGCAAAGATTTAGTATAGCACATTAGGCACTAGCTCAAATAATGTGAAGATCCTCAATGACTTTCTGAGATTTTAATCCTAAAATAAAATAATATAAAGTAGTGCATTATTTCACTGCTAATGCTGAGTGCGCCTTGAATGTTTCCTGACTGTTAGGGATTTCTTTTTTTTTCCCCCATAGGTTGAAGTTTTTGTATTTAGCCTTTCCCTTCTTTCCTCTCTCTCCCTCCCTCCCTCCCTTCCTTCCTTCCTTCCTTCCTTCCTTCCTTCCTTCCTTCCTTCCTTCCTTCCTTCCTTCCTTCCTTCCTTCCTTCCTTCCTTCCTTCCTTCCTTCCTTCCTTCCTTCCTTCCTTCCTTCCTCACCCCTCCTTCCTTCCCCCCTCTCTCTTTTTTCTAATTTAAGCAAAATTGGTTCAGCTGTTTTTGATTTATGCAAGCATGGGGAAAATATGTTTTTCCCATATCTTCAGAATAAAATATGTGCACACTCATAAGTCTAAGCTGGCTGGAACTAGTGATGTCAAATTAGCTTGTTTATAGCTGTCGCTGGGGAGTTCCAAGTTTTGGAGAAAATTGGTTCCATGTTTTTAAGTTCTGAATGCGCTGGAAGTCAGTGTTTTCATGTACACACATTAGGTGGGGTCTGTTTGGTTTTTTCCTCCTTCCCCTAATGCTTTTAACCTGAATCAGCTTTGAGCATTTAAGGATGCATTGCTAGGAGACTCTTACATTCAGTTCAAGTTACCTTGCTAAAGCACTTTCGTCACACGCGGGTGCAGAAAGTAGCACACTTTCCTTCCTTCTAAATAAATGTATATGAGAACCAAAATGCAGTGGGGAATCTTGAATAATGCAAGCCTAGTGTTTCTAATGCAATGTTAACCATGGGAAATACTTAGTTTTCAGAATGATTGGATTTCTTTCAAAGACCTCTACCACCACCTTTACAGCAGCTGCTGAATGATACGCTCTGCAGCACACGGTATCAAACAGGTGTACAGTAATCTATAAGTGCTTTAAATGCACCTATGCGTACCACCCTGTTGTGCCTGTGTGCTCTTGGGGAAGCCCCGTGGGTACCAGCCTCGTACCTCTCTCTGGGGTTGAATTTGTCCCTGTGGTCCCAGCCGTGGCCTCAGCAGCCCGGCCAGAGTTCAGACCCCGCTACTTTGCTTCAAGACTGGGACTCACTGTTAATACATATCCTGCTTCAGACAAGTACTGGCTGATGTTAACTCTGGGAATAGAGTGCTAAAAGCTGAGGGCTAAAAATAACAAGCAAATTAACCTAGCCATAAAGTCCTTACCCAGCCTTTTAGCAGTTCCTGGCCTACTTGCTTAGAAAGAGCTTTGCTGGGTAAAGACCTGGCTTCCTCCCATGGCCGTGCTGCCAGTGTGCAAATACGGCTGCTCCCTCCCAGCCAGCACTGCCTCTCTCCAGCCGGGGCGCTTGGGCTTCAGGACCACAACCTTTTGAATGTTAGCATTTCTTTATTTTTTTCTGTACATGTTATTTTTTGCCTCTCCTGTTTAAGCTGATCCTTGGCTGCCTTCAAGTGCAAGCAGGTGGTAGTACAAAATTTAACAGGGACCCCTATTTGCACAAAATAATTCACACTTCAGAGCTGTTCTCATTGGAGAGGAGGAAAGAAAAGGAGTTGGAGGCTCTCTCTCTTCCTCACCTCACTACTCTTCTCTAGTCAGTGAGCGGAGCTCCTGATGCCTGCCCCTGTCCCTTCCCTCCCCACCCAGGAGAGTTGAGGAGAAAGTGGGGAGGATCACTGCTGGCACAGGAAAGGAAATGTCAGGCTTGAGGCACCTGGTGAAAACGCCTGTAAAAGCAAAGACAAGTCCCAGGAAGGATGGGGTTCAGGATTTGAGGGGCACAGACGGCACGCAGTGGGTGCTGGGCAGCACAGCACGTCCCCATCCATGCACGCTGTGGTGCCTGCTCCTAAGCCCTGGGGAAACACCTTTCTGCTACGGCGTTTAACCCAAGTGGCTGCATTTGCGTGTCTGGGAAAGTGATCCAATTTTGTGCTGTATTAATGTACCACATCTCTAATGTAAAATCTGATAGTTAAACTGTGGCTTGGAAAGACAGTTCTTTAAGTCCTGGTGGATGTATTTGACTCTTATACATAACAGCGGTTATTGGTAGCCCTTCAGCATAACCCACTTCTGAGCAAAATCCCTCTCTATCATTGTTAACATTTATCATTGTTAATGAAATTACTTACTTAATCATCTTAACCTTGATGCTACCCTGGATAAAAGACCTATGATATATCTGTAAAGGAATAACTACGCATTTGATACAGTTGAAAAGATAGCACTAATTTATTTTAGTCTGATTTATGATTAGTACTGCACAGCATGAAGCACTCTGTGCTGCTCTGTACATCCCTTAGGGTTCATAGGGTAAATAATTGCTGTACTCGCCATCCCAGAAGCTGCATGTGTGGCACTGTGTGTGGCGTTGTGATTTTAGTTTCCAAAAAATATGGGTGTGTTTGAGCAATAAAAAGGCAGCTACGTTTGCAGCAACAGGTGTTTGCGTTATTGCCCCTGCAGTGTGTGTGTGCGTAATACCTGCAGTGAGTATTGGCGTGCTCCCACCGTGGGGAGACGCTGAGCCGAGATCAGTCCGAGAGGGTGTGCAGCAGGGTGGGAGAAGAGACCAAGGGGCTTCTGGAGCGCCAGGTATTGACTCCATCAGAACGACAGAAAAGGCTTAATCGGGATTTTACACACTTCTTTTAAGAGAAGTCACCTCCAAAATCCATCCCCTTTGGCCAACAGAATGACTGTTCAGGGCCCAGATTTCCCCAGTAAAGATGCCCAGATTTAAAAGCTGCCTTTTGTGCAGACTGCCTTGTGCCCGGCAGTCTGACAGCGCCATCTGATACGCCGTATTATTTTTGGTTCTTAATTTTAATTTAAGATGACTTTTCAGCCATACCTTAATCACGTAGTGCATCTCCAATCTACAGAGAGGACTGGATCATTAGGATAATTAGAAGCCATTAACAGTATAGGATAATATCACTATAAAACTGTACAGATGTTCTGTACTCTTCAGGTCTCTGTCAAAGGAGGAAATTTAACATATGTCAAGTCCTATTGGTGATGTCTACCTTATTCCTGTTGCGTATGGGAAGCTTGGAGGGATTCGTCATGCTAGACTCAGAAGTTTTTTTCCTTCCTTGTTTTCCAGTCAAAAAAAGTTTTTTCTTAAAATCAGTAAAGACACTTTTCTCTCGCTCCGTTACCCCCTCCCAGTATTTGGATTCAGAGGTATAAAACCAGGAGCTCTTGCCACTTGTTATTTCTCTCCGAATTCCAACTTGTCTTTTTGTCTCTTGCATTTATTCAGCCTGTGATCATCAATTCTGCATTACGTGAACCTGTCTAGCCTGTCATATTTTACTGCAGTAAATGGAAGGGATGGCTCTGTGTAACCGTTCCCATCTGCGATAGCTATGGCACTGGGACTGGATCTTGTACACCCACACGTCCGAGCTGGGACAACTGTCCCCACAATATGGTCACACTTTGAATGAGACTTATACCTGGGTGACCCCTGATACTTCCGTGGATAAATCCAGGTCTTGGTGATTTTACACACCACTTTCAATGAAATTTTTTATTCGGTTTTTTTTAGAGAAATGTGGTTGCTTTGTCATGTTGCAATACATAATTTTAGACTGCACTGTTTAGATTTTGCCTCCTTCTCTCAAACGTGTATTTTAAGGTTGTTGTCATTTTAGATAGCATCTCTGAAATAGATTTCCAGATGATTTGCATGGATACCAAAAGATATTTTAAGTCTTAATGTTAGATTTGGTTCATATCTTTCACTCACTCTCTCTTGCTTGAAAGATGCTTTCAAAATGCAGAGCTCTGGTCCTGTATCTGAATGATTGGCACTAAGGTTTAATAATCTCTTTTGTCTTTATGGCAGTTCCATTTGTAGCAATTTAAGCATCAGTCTCCAGTGAGCCTGAGTCAAAAACTTTATTTAATATGAGCCAGCTAAATATAATTTCCCATTTCTTTGATCTCTCCTATTTTAATTTGCTTCTTATCAGGTACCTGTAGGGCTAATAGATACAATTGATGGTTTGCTGCTTACGGAAAGACCTCGTTTAAGCTGCATGGATTATTGTTGGTGAGATATTGCGGTATTCTTCTCATTACAGATGTGGTAGTATAGGTTAGAGATGTTGTTGCTAACAAACACCCTGCAGCTGTTGTGGGTAAGGGTTTTGATTCTGAATCTCCTTCCAGAAACTTCAGTAAAATATAGGGAAGGGATCTGATGAACAACATCTGAAGTAAGTGCCTGTTGGTTAACACCGCGGTTCCTACCTCAGTTACCTTAATGTGGCCATGGAGGGGTGCTGAGTAACCAGAGGCATGCCAAGCTGTCCTGATGAGGAGGAAGATGTGAACACAAGCCCAACATTTGCCTTTTGCCCCACAGCAGCAGTTGGAATCGGTGGGTCAGGATGAGGCCTCTCAGGCTCCCATGCCTTCTGCCCAGCCCAAGGTGTTGGTGTGTCACTCCACGGTGCAGACTGATACCCCCCGACGTTATGCTCTGGGGACATTTGTGGGGACATAGCTGTGAAGTTGCAGAGAGAGCAACCCTTCTTGAATAGTGTCAAATTCGGGTGTAAGCAAGGCAAGGATGAAAGAAATGCAAAGGAGAACCGAGTGTGGCCCTCAGGTGTCCTAGCTGCCTGCACTCACCTGTGTGTCTCCTCAGCCAGGGCCACCTTTTGCAAGCAAATTGCATCCTGGAATGCCTTTTGTGGGGGCAGCTGGGGAAGAGAGGAACATCCAAGCCCCCGATTTTTCTTTTGCTTCATCACTTGTTACTCGGAGCAGCAAGAGGCAAATTGTGCTTCAAAATCCCTGGAGGAAAGCATCTCGGGAACAAGTGTGAAATGCAGGAAGGACGAGCCAGGCTCAAATGATGTTTTGTGCTGTTGCCTGTGCCCGCTGGAGATTTAACCCGCTGTTTGCATTTCCCTTTGCCTGAAGATAAGTGTTGAGAATTGGTGAGGGTAGCTCAGTCCCTGTGTCCTCCTCACCTGTGGAGACCACCTGAGCATGTATTTGTAGAAGAAAAAAGCAGCCAGTCTTTCATATTGTGGATTTTGGTGCTTCTGCTCAGTAGTCTGATAAGGACCTTGGTGGTTGTGCAGTGAGATCAGGTGTGCGCATGCACGCACAAGTACATTATACTAATTAGAGGCAATTTAAAAACCAAACTCTTCTGCACTATTTAAAACACAATAAACAGCTTTGCTCCCTAAGTGTTAATCATCTCCTGCTGTTCAGTCTCTGAAGCTAAAACCCTCTACTCACTTCAAAACACTCTCTCAGTAACCAAGTGTGACATCGTAAAAAGGATTTTGAGGACTTCAGTCTGGGAAAAAGCAGATGTGTTTAGGAGAATAAAATCACCAAGGTCTTTGGATCTACAAAGAAACTCCAGGCAAGAGAAGGAGAAGAAATGAAAAAAACCCATAGCGTAAGTGGAAGTGCTCTCAAATTAGGTTTCTCAAGTCTCCCTGGAAGATGGCGCAGGCGCCGTGTGGGTGCCCGCATGCCTGGGAGGAGTGCAGCAGAGGAGGGAGAGGAGGTGTTGGTCTGTGTGTGCTTCGAGGAGCCCCAGCCATGTGCCACGTGCGCTCGGAGAAGGACTCAGGGAGGGGATGGCTGTCACTTTTCCTCAAAGTCCCGATGGGAGAGCAGGCACATCATGCTCTAGGTCAATTACGTGAAAGCTGTACACTCTCAACACGTTTCATCACTGGGAGGCAATGAGTTATCTGCCGTACAGGTGCAGGTACCCATCTCCCTGCAGAGAGGAGACGTGCAGCTGGGGGGTGTGGGGCACTGCCGGGGCCCTTGAACCTGCTGTGGGGTGAGGCTTGCGGGTGGGCCTCTGCCAGGGAGAGGGAGCCTGTCCCTCCCAGCCTGGCTCCATCTCCTCCTGCTTTCTCCACCACTCTGTAGATCAGATTCTGCCACACCATCACCACTGTGAGATGGAGCGTGTTATTAAGCTGAACCTAGAAACAAAGAAAGGGTTGAGAAATTGCCACAATCACTGACCCATGCATTTATTACAATTGAGTCCATTAGCCTTAATTTTATAATTTCTAAATTAACTTTGCACATTTACAAATGGCCTTAATTGCTTCCTGGAGGGAGTTAGGCTTTAACAAAGCTAAATGCATAAAAACTGTATCAGTTACATCAGTATCAGTGGGTTCATTTGTAATATAATGCTGCCAATTTAGATCAAGCAAACTGTTTAGAAAACACATTGTTGAAGCATCAAAGTTACTTTAAGTTATTCTAGCTAGTAAGAAAAAAAACCAAACCTCAACTGGATGTTTCCACCTGCAGGTTCCTCCCTGTGCCGAAGCTTTTGTGCATGTTAAGCGCCTATTTTAAGCACTATTTTAGTGCTTACAAAAGGTGTTAGTGTGCAAACATCAAACCTGAAATTGACTAACAGTAGCTTCTCTATATCAAAGTCCTCATCCAGAATTTGGGGTCATTCTCTGGAATTTTTATGCCAATCCGTGAAGAAAGTTCAATTTTTATATTGTAATCTTCAATGTGGCTTTCTTTTGGACCTGCTGGAAGGACGTTCCAATTTCTAGTCCCACAGCCTGGTGGGGGAAGGACATCTAGACAGGAGCTGTTTAATCTACAGATGCATATTAGAGGTTTTGGAAACCATGTTCTTAGGGGACAGTGCTGGAGAGTAACCAAATCCCTAATCTTTATTTATTTGTAGCAAATCTAGTGAATAGAAGAAGGTTCCTCCTGTCCATTAAGAGATGTGAAGTGATGAGCGGTTTCAGAGGGCTTATGGGCTCTGCCTAGTGGAGATAGCTGTAAGGAAGTAGACAATAAAAAATCAGTTGCCTTTCAACTTGTGGGTTTTTTTTTTTAATTCACATAAATGCAAAAAAAGTCTACCCCTCTTAAAAACCTTCCTTTCCTTTTGAGTATGATGCTGAGACTTGAATTCAGTCCAACTGGCACGTTACCCCAAATGGCTGTTGCTGGTATCTGTTTCCCGACATGAATCTTTTCAGATTGTTTTCCTCATTATTGAGAAATGCCAAACTCTAATGGTGAAATGCCTTTGTTGTCAATGACTGCAATGTGAATATTTTAACGTTTTCCCTGAAACTTTGATGTTTGGCCGTCTTCACAGGTAGCATTTCCTGAAGGCAGTGTGAAGTGAAACCAACTGTATGAAGGATCAGCTACTATGGGCACAAAATTGCTGCTGTACTAAACTTAGAGCAAGATGTTAAGGCTGAAATTTTACTTTTGAATACTTTTATTCAAAGTAAGAAGGGATCTGAATTAGAAGTTGTAGTTCTCTCATCTTTATCTAGAGGAAGTAAATTGGGGGGAGTAGAAAAACAAGTGTTGGAAAGTAATTTATTCAAAGGAAAAGAGAATTTTATATATTTTGGGTTATTAATATGCAGCAGTGGCATCTGTGCTTGAGAAGAAAGTGAACATAGAGACTTCAGCAGACAGCTCTGGTACAATGTGTGATGTTATGGTATGTTTGATTGTCAGTAGTACTCCATGACTGACATTGAATTGGGACAGGCAAGACCAATTTACACGTTTTCATTTGAAGATGGCAAATGTTTCTTTGCAGATGTGGATGCTTTGATTGAAGCTTTGAAACCAAAGACTCTTAATAAAGTAGGCAGCAACAAGAGGTATAGCTAGATTAAATACTTTTTCCCCTTCCGTCTTCTGTTTCAAAATATCAATGCTTTTCTCCTCTTCTGCACTAGGATGAACTCCCTCCACCTTTCCTCCCCTTCTTACTCCCTCAAAAGAAAACCTTCTCTACCAGTAATTTGATGGTAGGGCTATTGTTGAAGGTAAACAGTAGAGCCATGGCTATGACCTAGTCTGAACTTCCAGATTATTGGCTATTTTGAGGTTGGGTCTCTGTGGCTACATCAGAAATTTCCCCTGTGACTGGACGATCTTTTCCTGGGGAAAGTTTTGTTTATACATATATTTCTACAAAAACTTAGGTTTAATACATATTTTTTCCAACGTCGGGAGTAGAGAAAACAAACCCCAGATAGAGAATCCTCTGGAGTTCTGGTCCCAGTGGGACCGAGGTTGTTTTCAGAAAATATGGACCTGTTTAATGCGATTTTTATTATTATACTTTACAAAACTTGTTGTTGCTTACTCAATTGGTTATGAATCTGAAATACCTCTGAGAAAAGGGGGGGGGAACCAACCTCAAAGAACCAGTGTATGGGGAACAGATAATATTTCAGATGGTGGTGATTTTAAAGATGTCACTCATGAATTGTAGCGTTCAGGTGCAGGTGAGTTCTGGTGCCCTTCACATTTATGGTGCTACATTACTAATAACAGGAGTCAGAGAGGGAGCTGAGGAAGTCTTTACAGAAGTAGCTCGCTCTGCTGTCACTGTACCAATTTCCACTGTCTAATCTTTCACCTCCATGGCCTCCACTAGATGCTACGGTCCTCTTAAGTAAAGAATAGCAAATATTTCCCAGCATGCAAGGATGTATCCCAAACCCATTAAATCTTTCAGCTCAATTCTTTTGCTGGAGTACCTGGCTTGGAGGTTATAGCATTAATTTTTTCTGAGGCCACTGAAGACCTCTTCCGTTACAAGTGCTGGAAGGAGTCTAAGAGTCCATTTAAACTGTGCATGACCCTTTTGTCTTGATCACTGTCTGATTTCATTTGACTTGGGTTTTCCTTTATTTTTGTTAAAGATTGCAACGTTAAAGGCTACAAATATTAAAAGTGTAGAGAAAAGGGAAAGTGACAGGATGCAAAGGGTCTTGTTGAGGATCTGTAAAATCCAGAAAGGCAGTTTCTTCCTTTTTTTTTTTTCTCAGAGGTAAATGAGCAATAAGAGATAAATTAGATGGGCTTCTTGAAGTTTTATTGTACTCCTCCACTTAGTAAAAAGCATGTGCAGAGTTACGGGAATCTGGGCTCTCTGAACAAGACCTATGGAGACCTGTCATGTGAAGACAGTGTAGAAATGAATATAGGTGCTAGTCATGACCTAATTGAAAACTACCTTTTCGATTTGCAAGAGGTTGCACTACAGATGATAATGCTCAGATTGGAGATTTTAATGGGATGATTTGTATGGCATTCTTTGATGTTTGATAACAATCAACATCCTTTTATGTTTAATAATATAGAAACAGCAGCCACAAGCTGTCATTGAATCCTGGTGAGGCCTGAGCCATAGGGCTAAGCCCGTCCTCCTCCCCCCTGCAGCTGTCCTGCCCTGCTGAATCTTGTCTGCCTGATGCCTGGTTCATGCAGAGGCTTGTTAGCTCAGAAGAGCCCATGGGTGTGTAAGTTTGGTCTCTCCATGGCAGTGATGTGAGCTGGAAACCCCACAATTAAATGAGGAAATTTTGTACCCCAGCCAGCCCTAGAACCACTGCACTACCATGCAGCAAAGAAACGCCTTTCTCTTCAGTGAAGCTTGGAAGAAGCTGGCACTATGTTTTGTGAGGCACCGGAGGTGAGGTGCTCTCTGGAATTCACCTCCTTAGGGGATTTTTGGGGAAAGGAAAAGCCCCTTCCTGGATCCCCAAGGGACTGAGTCCATGGATATGACCCCAGTTGATTTCAGACTGGGGAGTCAAGGTAACCCCATGGTGCCCCATGTGCTCTCATGCCCGTGACATCCCACAGTGGCCCACCACGTTAGTGTTGGGCACCTGAGGTTGGAGGTGCTTTGCAGCTCCTGTGTGACACCGGCATTGAGTGTCCCAGGCTTGAAAGGCCTTTATAACTTTCACCTATCCCAGGTCTTTTCAGATAAGAGTCTGCCAACCATAATCATACTTGTCCAACTGTAAGCTCATGACTTGTAGAGGGAAGAACTGCAGGTGAGCTACCTACAGCTACAGGGGTTTCCTTCAGGCTTCTTAGCAGTGAGGCAAATGTGATCCAAGATGTGCGTTCCTGAGAAGTTGGGGAAACGGTCACTTTTTGTGGCAGTAGAGTTTCCTCTGGAATATGGTGGGGACTTTGAGGGCATTCAGGAAAGGGACTCCAATGGCAATGATGTCTGGATGAACCCAGGGATGGTGTGGTTTGGTTGCACGAGGGTATCAGAATAGCCTCCTTATTTATCCCAGCATAATGAAAGTGGAGAGGGGATGTGAATTGCTGTCTATAAATACATTGGAGAAGTAAACACCAGGGAGAGAAAGGAGCTAGTTCAGCTAGAGGACAGTGCTGGCACAAGAACAAATTGGTAATAAACTGGCCGTGAATAAATTTCAGATGGAAATTAGAAGCAGCTTTTTAATCAGTAAAAAGGTGAGGTTCTGGAAAAACCTTTCACTGGGATTTTGGGGGCAAAAACCTAACTAGTTTGCAGATGGATCTTAATCAGTTTATTAATGGGATTGTGTGATGTGTTTGTCTCCAATATCAAGGGACTGGGCTCCTTGACCTATGCATCCCTTTAGTGCTATGTTCCTACATATTGTATTTAGTAATTCTCTCTGAATTGCTGAAGTGCACTGAGGACAGAGAAATGCTGTATTCTTCTGGTGCAATGTTATTTTTCAAAAAGCATATCAAACTCTAAACGCACAGGGATAAGGATAGTGCTAGGCACCTTTTTATTTAACCTACTTTAAAATGAAACCTGGGGACTAAATGGCTTTAGTCACTCAGAGGACATTGGCCATATCTTTCCCCACTCCATAACTAATTTCATTTCTGAAACTTGTGCTTCCAAAAAATATTGGCTGCTTAGAATTAGAAGTGTTAGAGGATATATAATATTCAAGGTTACTGTATGATTAAGGACAGCAAGCTGCCATCGCATACACGAGGTGTTAGCACAGCCTTGTCCACAAAAAGACCAGAAACTAATCATTACTGCTTGCTACTTCCCATAGTGGTAGACACTTCAAGCAATAGAGAAAGCAATTTCTTACTTAGAAATTGTTTTACCCTTTTTCCTTTGAACATCTAGAACCATCACTCTCAGGTCCCTCCCTTCTGATCGATTGATTGACAGTTGCAATGGAAAAAGCAGTTGGCTGCTAAAAAAAGCCCAAACCCCGCTCTCTAGTTTTGTACTTGGGAATGTGAGTTTTAAAATGAATCCTGTGAGACTAATTGAATGTGATTAGCATCTGCCACTGGTACAGTGAGGAGAGGAAAGACCTCCATTCCCGACTGGGAGAAGACCAACACCTTGCAAAAAGCTATTCTTTTTCCTTCATTCATCATCTCTCAGAGTTCACAACAATAGCTAAATAACAGAAAACAAATTCTAGATTCTGAGTCTGCTTTTTGAAACGCCAAAAAGCAATCAACAGCCTGGTTCTTCCTAGGCTAAGAGGTCTCAGAAATTAAGTCAAACTATGATGAATATACCATCATGCTGAAATTCCAGCAATGATTACTGTGTAAACATTATAAACAACTAGTCTGAGGGAATAATTTGTTTTGCATTGAACAGAATGCTCTAGTTGTGACTGTCAGCAGAATCTAATACTGGTCCCAAAACTCATTTTTATTTTAAAAAAGGTGTAATAAGCAGATCAAAGAATGTGAGAGAAGAAAGAAGTCTAAATACAACCGCATATAAGCTCAGAAAATATCCTCTGCACGAAGGATGTGGAATCACAAAATGCAATTTGTTTATGTAGATTTTAAAAGATTTTGTGCATCTTATTGACTGTTGTGTGTAACAAAGCATTTTGCATTTGAGCACTGAATTCAGCTTTGCACCCCGGTGCGGGGGGAAGCACGATGTGGTGCAGAGCTGCTCGTGTTGGCAGGTGTAAAAGTGGAGGGTCTCGTTCACGCAAGTTAGATCTACTTTGCATCCCCCAGTCAACAATTTTGACAGAGCTCTAATACATCAGATTTGCGACACGTACCAATTGCCTCTGCAACACATACAGTGCAACTGCTCTGCACATGCGGAAAGGTTGCTGGTTTGGGGCTGTGTCTGCAGTAGATGCTTGCTCAGAGCACTATGAATTAGCAGTTCAATTACTAGGAAGAAAACGGTAATCTACTGTCAAAGTACATTCAATCGGTAGGTCTCCTGCAATGACTGGAGATTAGCCCCAGATTTCCATATGTTCTAGTCCCTTTAACCAAGTTATTATTTATTGATGTTGGAGTCTGTTTTCCTTCTAGCCAAGGGGGAAGTGTTAGGAGGGAAAACCCCAAGTAAATGCTGTTCTGCAGGACTTGACGTTTGGAGTGCTTTTCCATCTGATACTCTTATTCTCTGAACTGCATGGCCAACTTCTTCAAATTTAGTTTATTGAGCATGATGTGCAAATAAGGAATAACATACTTATTTTTTTTAATCTCAATTTTTCCAGGGGAAGAAAGGAAATATGGCCAGATGCATGCTTAGGACTCAAACTAGAAAGTAATCTCTCAAACCTTAAACATTTTTTTTAGTGTAGGTACAACTCATTTCATTACCTACTAGATGAAATTCATACATTTTGGGCATTTCTGTTCAGCGATGCTGGTAACACTCTTGGGTCCTTTAGTATCTACTCTGTGCCCTTTGCAGCCTGACCATGCAGCAACAGTAAACTGAGCTTGTGTAAGAGCCCAGCTGAGGGATTTTGACACAAGAAGTTATTTCTGAAAAACATGATGTTGGACTAATCTGCCATGGAGCAATCTCCTGCTGCAATGGATTTCCCCTGTCCCCTGGCAGGGTCTTGTTAGGAAAAGGGTTTTTGTTAGGAAAAGTGAGTGGGTTTCAAAGCATTGCTTTGAGGGCACTATGGGAGAGGCGCTGCTGCATGAGGGGATGGAGAGAGGATACCACAGGGACCACAAATCCCACCACGTGAGCTGCTCTGCCCCACATGTGTAAATTCCCAAGTCAGCAGTTCATCCTGGAAAATTGTGAATAATGGTTGAGGCTTTATTGGCCTTTTGATTTTCAGAGTGAGAAGGAGCAGAGAGGAGCTGAGATTTCACCTGGGCACGGGCCCCTGGAAATGCATGCACGAGGACGGTCGGCAAATGCTGTGAAGCTCACTGCCCTTGGAGGCACTGTCCTCTGGGTTGCTGTTGCTCTAGTTAAACCCTGCTTCCTTGAAGTATATTTATTCTGTTTTCATTTCAATGGTAAAGAGTGGCAGTATTACAAACGTGCAGCACTGAAGCTCATAGCAGCCCTGGTTGTGTAACCACATGCCACATTGTAGGTACAATGTTGAATTTTAAAAAGGAATATAAGCAACCGAATACTACAAAAATTTCTATAGGGATTTGAAAGGTTTCTGGAGTAAGCTGAGTTCAGTTTTGCAGGTGTTCACAGTATGAGGAGATGCCTGGGATCATAGAATCATAGAATCATTAAGGTTGGAAAAGACCTCTAAGATCATCGAGTCCAACCGTCAACCCAACACCACCATGTCCACTAAACCATGTCCCTAAGTGCCTCATCTACACGTCTTTTAAATACTTCCAGGGATGGTGACTCAACCACTTCCC
>NW_008824007.1:433051-433406 GCF_000699105.1 Pygoscelis adeliae
CTTGAGGCCATTTCCTCTCGTCCTATTGCTTGTTACTTGGGAGAAGAGACCGACACCCCCCTCACTACAACCTCCTTTCAGGTAGTTGTAGAGAGCAATGAGGTCTCCCCCTCAACCTCCTTTTCTCCAGGCTAAACAACCCCAGTTCCCTCAGCCGCTCCTCATAACACTTGTTCTCCAGACCCTTCATCATCCTCGTTGCCCTTCTCTGGACACGCTCCAGCACCTCGACGTCCTTCTTGTAGTGAGGGGCCCAAAACTGAACACAGTATTCGAGGTGCGGCCTCACCAGGGCCAAGTACAGGGGCACGATCACTTCCCTGCTCCTGCTGGCCACACTATTTCTGATACAGGC
>NW_008824007.1:436474-451151 GCF_000699105.1 Pygoscelis adeliae
CCTTTTGATCACTTCTGGACTTCTCTCTGGAACCTCATCACTGCCAGCCTGTATAAGCAACAGCGGGTAGTAGTTGGAAGGCCGTACCAGACCGGGGAGTTTCCTAGTAATGTCTCTGACCCAGGCCCCAGGGAGGCACAAATTGCCAAATAAGACCAAGAAGAGTATAAGAAAGCCTGATGCTATGGGCAGAGGAGATGTGGACACGAATGTCTCGTCTGCTAATGAGGAGTCAATGTTGAGTAGGAACAGGCTGCAAACTATGTCCCACCTTGGCATCCCTTCTTTTATTTGGTGTAAGGGAGAAGCGGGAGGGAGCGGGGTGAGGTGTTCATCTCAGCAGCCTGGGAACACAGTCTGTTGAGCACTTTGAATGGATGCAAGCAAAGCATAGCAACATTTGCTAAGGCTGAAGAACTGAGCACAGTGTGTGCTGTATACTGAGAGCTCAGGTCAGTCCCAGGCGTTCAGTGAGGATGAAGCCCAGGTTGGCCAGCCCCGCTGGAGGCAGTACAGGAGGCTGAGCTGTGGGCCAGGGAGATGGGCAGTGAGGCAGCAGGGTCTGGAAGAGATCAGGAAAAGAGGTGGTGGTGAGAGGGGGACTTCAATTTTTGCTTTAGCGAAACTGCTCGCAAGCTGACAGCTGGACATCCAGGGGTACGTCAGGGAGGCAGGCTGAGCCTCTCGCTGGGACACATCGAGACAGGTCTGTAATGGAGAGGCAGATCTGAGTTGTCAGCATGGAAATGGCAGCTGAATTTGTGCTGGCAGCAGAGGGGGGACCCAGCACCGATCTGTGTGATCGGAAGGAGAGTGAAGAATTAATTGTTCTGATGATTAAATGAAGCAGGAAGAAAATCAAAGAGGCTGAGGTACTTGGGGTTGTGGAATATTTTCCATTTAGCAAAACTCTTAAGATTGAAAATATTAATTTTGCATTTTAAAAGTTTTTTTGGGAAATGCATGCTCCAGATGATAACCAACAGCCTCACATTTGCTAGAAGGACACACCATCCAAAAGGAGTGCCCTAACCTGCGGGCAAAGAGCTCTTTTCCATCATCAGCAAAACCAATATGGCACAGCTAGAAGTGCTGTGGACAAAACTTCAAAACAGAACTGCAGAACAAATGTTTTCAACATGCTGATTTGTTGGGACGAGCTCTGATGAGCTTCAGCTCACTTGTGCGAGGGTGCCCGCAGCAAGCTCGGGGGGCTGTTTATGCCCTTGCAATAATGGAGATTTTCTTTTTATATAGCAGCAGCTAGAAAAGTGGAGAAGAGAAAAATAGTGTGATTGGTAAAACACCCAGCCATCACTCTACTGCGAGTACTGTAGTCAAACAGCAAAGTCCATGGATGTATTAACGGGGAGGCAAAGGTCAAGGAGTACTGGCAGAGCAAATGCCGTGGTGGCAGCTGTAGGCAAGCAGGCCGGCTGCTCCTCTTAAAGCTGTAATCTAAAACAAAGAGAAATGCCCCTGCGTTGACAGGAGGTATATTTGTCACCATTCAGTAGCGTGACGTGGCTTTTAGCAGTGGCATGTTGTGCTTGCAGCTCTTAGAAATCCCATGCCTTGTCTTGCCTTAGGTTATCTCTGCCCATGCCTGTACCCACAGATCCCTGTTACATTTGGCAAGTGGAACGCTGGCCAGGAGCTGGCACATGCTGAACGACTGCATACGCCAGCTGGGTGCTAAACCCCATGCTCGACTTCTGCAACGGCTGTCAGACTCGTGCGCTGTAGAGATCCACAGTGAACCAATGCATGCAATAAGGAGAGGGAGTGCTCCAGTCTCTGTGCAAGGTCCTGCCAGTGCACCAAAATTCCCAGAAAAACAGGGCAAATGGGTGGCCAGGCACCCCGGGCCGAGCAGGGCTGTGGGCAGGATTCCTTGCTGAGCTGTAGCTTCCCGATGCTGGGGGCAGGGTGGAGGTGGGGAGAAATTTGCCTCACGTGCATCTTCTTGTGCCACTTTGCTTTGGATTTTTTTTCAACTTTTTGAGTAACCTATGATAGCTGCATATTATTAAAGCCAATTAATTCAGAGGGCTTGCTGGTGAGAAGGCAGTAGGGTGCTTTGCTTTGGAAGATGCATGGGTCTGGGGGTAGCCTTGTTGAGTTCACTAGCCGTGGCCAGCGGGAGGTGTGTGGCGGCAGTGGTGTGGTAAGGGATTAAATGGGTGCTGCTGCTTCCCTCTCTTCGGCACTAAGAGCTGCCTTTGGCTTCAATATCTTGGTGTGAAACAGACCACAGAAGAAGGGATACTGAGCTGATCAGTGCAATCTGTCCCCCAAGCCTGCTGGGTGGGAACTCCATCAAAGGTGGAGCAACGGAGACCAAGAGTAGCCAGAGACTGCAAATGAGTTTTAAGGCCAAATCCTATGACTTTGGGAGCATCATTATCTTTTCAAAGCTATTTCTTAGAAGAAGGAATTCACAGAAACCCAGATGTTTGCATGGAAATCAGTCTGTCAGAGGAAATCAACAGGAATTAAAAGACTTGTTAGCATTTTCCCCCCCGTTTCAAAATGTTGCCAAACTACCTTGCGATCATTTGGTTTACTGGGGAGGGAGCAGAGAAAAACCTGTGAAAAGCAGTCACTTCAGCAGTGGCAAGAACTGTGTGTACAGAAAAGGGACGAAACTGTCATTAACCTAAGGGTTGCATTGCTGGAAGATTGCAGGGTTTTTTCCCTATAGCAATGCCAACTGCTGGTTTTATTTACACTATCTTAATTTTTTTATACCTCTTGTGATGTTCTCTTTTATAAAGACACATATGAGGCTCCCAGCAGCATTAGCTCAGGGACTGTCTTTTTATATTTCCCATGTGCAGTTGCAGACTGCCATGGAAACAATTCCTGGTCCAATTGGAAGACCTTTTTTTTTAAAAAATAACTTTTTCCTGCGTCCTCAGTTACTTTTATTTTTAAATATTTTGATGTGTGGGAGAAAGTTTTATAAAAAGTAGCAGCAATTGACTTATGGAATGTAGTTTTAATTAAATTGCAGAAACAATATCTGCTACAGTACTAACAAACTATGTTATTAAAGTAATAAAAATGAAAGAAACAATTTATTGTTACAAAATAGAGGAAAGCGAGAGCAGAAAGGTAGCTAATGAAAGGCAAGTAAGAGTTTGGCAGCCCTCTACAGGGCAGAGTGGAGCTGGCAAAAGTCCAGCTGGAATATGTTTCCTAATTAGCTTTAATTCTCCGCTTTTAAATTCAGACTGGATTGCAATATTGTCATTTCTCTGTCATGTGTTCTCTGTCAGGAGGTCTTCTCCTGAGCAGGAATTTTACACTGAATGGCAAGCGAGTAAATAAATAAATAAAATCAATTGCCATGAACCATTTCAGTTTTCAAGACTACAGGATATGCTTTTAATGCCCCTCTCCGAGCTCCGCGTTCAACTGCGGGAACTTCATTAACACGCTCATTAGCGCTATCTGATTCACTGCTGCAGCCTCTCACTGGGAGCTGCGAGCAGCAGCTGGGAGAGCGGATCAGCTTGAGCTAATGCATATGTTAATAACACTGATGTTGTAGCATTTGGTGTTGCTGAAAGAGAGAGACAGTAAAATATCTGCGCTGTCTCCTGCTACGCTTAAAAAGAAAAAAAGACCAATGCAACATAAAATAAAGCTATCCGCTAGGAATGTTTATAGCCAGTATTTATAGATTAGTGCAGTATGTTGGAAAATCAAACACCACAATGCACACATGAAGACCCATTCAATGAATTATTCAGGAAAATCTATTGTAAAGTGCTCCACTGACAAGGAAAGCAAACTAATGTTTCAGCAAGTTGAACTGAATCCGCCACCTCTGACCCGCCAGCCTTGCACCGTCTCTTGACCTCCGCTAGCGTAAACTTGGTTTTCCATCTGCTCTCTGCACATTGCTGGTGGTGGCACGAAGGAAGTGCCGCAGCTGCACCTTGGGGTTGTGCTGGAGGTCCTGTGAGGAGTCAGACAAATTAGCAACTTCTCCCTGGCCAGTGGGGAAATGAGCCAGGTTGCTCTGCTCCAAAACACACCTGCGTGGCTCCGTATTTGTAGATTTGAAAAGTATTTGGTCTAGCCCTGTGCCTCTGCTGTGCTGAGTGAAATGACCAAAGTAGGCAGAAAAAGCAACCCGTTCGTATTTCAGCAGCAGTGTAGGCTTTCCAGATTTGTGGATGTGTGTTGGCCCGTTTCAGTCCAGGTTGCTGTGAATTTCAGTGTCTCCACCGTAAAAGTAGGATCCAAGGTGATGGGGTTTTTTCGGTTTACACCTACTAGGCTTCTTGGCTTGCGTCCTTTTCCTGTGGCCTTAGGTCGACACATGGGTCAATGACTGGTGTCTGGTGTCAGGAGAGTTTCTCTGCTCCTGTTTCCCTCCCACTAAAATGTCAAAGTCGCATTAGCACATTGTGCCTTTGGACAGCGTGGGAGAGCTCTGTCGACAGTAAATGCTTATGAAGGGGACAGGATTAACTGTGATGAATAGTTTAAAAAGGTGGGTTGACTTTTTAATAAAAAGATCTTGTACATGCTGCCTTATAGATGTAACTTAATTCTGGCATGAAAGGTGGTCTCAGTGCCTCTGGACACTCACCAGGGCTGAGATACTGTGTAATGTGCACCTCTCAACTCATAAATAAGTGAAACATTAATTTTGCATGAACTGCTTAAAGCTAAAATAGGTTTTCACCCCTCTTCACCTGATTGCAGTATTGCCACCTGGTTCCTCTTATTCACATGGGATAAATCTTCACTTCTGGCCTTCAGTGTATGCTTGAACTTGCAGATTTGTCATGCTATTTACTGTGGTTTTGTTTTCCTGCACATAGTCTCTGCTAAATACTGATACATTTTCAATTATTTTTTTAATCTGATAAAGCTTTCAGCTAATTTTGTTTGACCTAATATGCAATTCACCCTTCCAAACTGTGTTTTCAGATCTTTTATCTGGAATCCCGATCTCCATTGCAAACGCTGCTTTGTGCTCACCCGCTGAGGCTTTGCACACCGAGATGATGTACGGCACACTTGAGTGATTCCATGATTGTAGACTTGAAAAATATTAGATCTGGCACTGGGCATTTTTCTTCCCCCTCCATATCTTCATATTCCACATTTGAATGTATCATAGTGCTGTATTGATATTACAGTGATACTGCCTTTGTACCCACAAAGTCTTTTATTGCTGTAAATGAAAGATGCCCTTCAAGTTGCCGTGTGGTGACAAAACCCGAGATACTCTGTAGAGCTGCAGTATGTGAGGAGGACTGGAGTGAGAGGGATGTGGAAAGCCTCAGCTCGTTCCTTCTAATAAATTCATGCCTGGTCTCAGCATCATTTTGGTTATAACCTGTCAGGAGAAGGCTTAGCCAGCAGCTACTCTGACTGAGTCAACAGCAAATTCCCCAGTGACCTGGATACGCTTTTATTGGTATGGGGTGCATGAGTTGTGTTTAATGAAAATTATGGGGGCTTTCCTATTTACTTTACAAAGTAAAGTGCTCTGATCTTCCTCATCAGCCTTGCGTGGACAACTTGCCTCGTGCCATAACTGCAAGCCTGGTTTGTGTGTCGCACGGGTGGGATCTCTCTCTTACAAACCGTTGATATTTTCAATTTTCTTCTCTGTGCTCTGTAATTACCAAGTTAAAATAAGGGCCAGGACCCCCCCTCTTCCCCTGGAGCAGCGAGAATATTTATGGCACGAGGGTGTATATTGCGTGCGCTGACCTTTGCTATCGAGAGGACCCGTACGAGAGGTCAGGGTTGCAAAGCCAGGCGCAGCCGCTCCCATCCATCAGAAAGTCACTGCAGCGCCTGCCGTGAGCCATGCGTCCCATCCGCCGAGCTGGGCTTGGTTCTCTGGGGTTTTTATTATGCCCCATCCTACACATATAGCGCTGCTATTAAAGCCAGCATGATTGTAGCATGTTATGAATTGCCTACTGTTTCTGACACGTATGGGGAACTTGCATACCAAGTATCATCACGGAGCCAATTTTTACTGTTGAATCAAATCCCTTAGAAACTACTTTCTAATGGAAATGATAATGAAACTTTAATTATAACTGTGCTACTTGGTTCCCTGAGCGTACACATCCCATTAGATGGTTTCTACTAAAATAGTGACATCTTTCAAGCTCATTTCCAAGCATATTAAAAAAAAAAGGATGGTATTTTACCTGTGACATGTTACAACTGTTGGTATTTTTTCTGGGTTCATCAAAATCTCGTTAGCATTAATCAGCGATGTGACCAGAGAATAGTATAGTTCCTTGGGTTATAGACTGAACAGAAATATTTGCATGAGCCAGAAACATATTTTTTGATGAAGTTTTAGATTTTTAATTTTTAAAGAAATTTTCAGGAGAGCAGAACGGCTGTACAGATAGTTGTTTGGGCAGTGTGCAACACAGGTTTTATTCAGGTGATTAAGCATACTGTTCCCACGTGACTAGTAAAGGAAAAATACGGTTCAGTCTTTCCTTTCCTTTCCTCACTGTATCATCACCCTAGGCAATAATTTTGCAAAAAGGGATATTTAACTTATTTTTAACAAATGAACCATTCCATTAGCTTCAGTTGCAGGATCTGTGGGTAGGACTAACCATTATTGCAATTCAGAAACATGCAGCTGGAACGAGACTACATTAACCTGTTTATTAATGAGATTATTTGTAGAGTAGCTACAAAACCCCAGACCTTTTCTGCATGAGAAACACTGGGCAGTTTAATGGTTTGCGGATTAAATGCAGATTGCCATGCGTCTCTGGTAAGAAATAATTCAGGATTATTCCAGATGTCAGAGTGTGTTGGAATCTGATCCCTCCTGGGACGAATGGGCAGCAGCCTTTCCTGTGCTCGGCTGGGGTGTCCCCTCATGCCACCCTCTTCTCGGTGGCTTGGCATATTGAAGGGCTGTGTGCATGGAGGCAAGAGCTGGCAGAGACATAAAGAGGTCTTGAACGGTCTTCGCCTCTTCAGCCTCAGCACTGTGGGGTGTAACCAACTCATGTAACATCGCCAGCAATGATAAACAGCTTTAAGACAGACGCCCCTGCATACTGGTGCTGGGATGCAAACAGGGAGGTTAGCCCAAGGCACTGTCTGCTCCCAGGTGTTATGTGACTCAGCTTGTCCTTCCAGGGTGGCGGATGGTGGAGTCCAGGTTTTAGAACCCAAGTCTTTGTCCTTTTCTATGTGGACTTGAAAAAGAAGAAGAAGAAAAAAAAGTGCAATCTTTCTGATACTGCTGGCTAACAAGGAGGGGAGGGGCCTTTGCAGCATTACAACACTGGAAAGTTAGGAGAGATTTTTCGCTGTTGATTTTTGAAAAGGGAAGAAAAAAGGCAGCCGTTCCAGTGCAGGGGAGTGTAAGAAAGGCCAATGTTCTTAGTTTAAAATAGCCCCAGAAAGCAATTACTCTTCTTGTGGGAAGAGCAGGATTCCTGGGTGCTTCTTAAGCCTGTCCTGCAGGTACAAATGTGCCTTTTAAAGTTTAACCTGCTCTGTGAATCCTGCTGGGAACTCTGTTTTCTCTCCTTGGCTTTGTTGCTGTATCTCCAGCTCGTCTGTGTGAGCAGTGCCAGATTGCAGTAAAGAAAAGTTGACAATTACAACTTGGAATAAAGCCTTCTTCCCTCTGTGACGCAAGGGGCTTGCTTTTTAGAGATAAGGTTAGCACCTTCGGCTCCAGCAGTACCCTCAAGTTAATGATTATCATATCCCAAACGCAGAACTAGGGGAAAGAGGATGGTGCCGGTAAAGGGAAAGATACTGGAGGGATGCGCTGCCTTTGACGTGACAGCATATTTCAGCTGTGAGCTGAGGGCCTGATCTGCTACTTAGTGCCTACAGTACCCTCGGTATTGCTTTGAGTGCTTTCCCTCTGCTTTCGTTTCAGCTTTGTATTCCAGCTATTAATTTATATAAGATTATGGGTTCAGAAGAAGGAAGGGAAGATAATTCAGACTGAATACCTCACTACGGGGTCAGGCCTTTGCTCCTTGCTGCTAAGCAAAGTGACAGAGGAGTTAATGCATGAGCTGTGGGACAGTGTAGATGCTGTGTTTCCAAGTGTGTGTTACCTGTTCTGTGTGTACCAAACCCAGCCAGTGAACAGTCCAATCTTTCTGTATTTGAAAAAGAGAAAAGAAGAAAAAAGAGAAAGCAAAACCCGGTGTATGCTGCTCAGGAGAATATTTTAACATCTGGAATAGCTAACCTGTGTAGATCCGGTTCATCATCTTCTTAATAGTCACTTTCCTTAATGACCTAATTGGTTGCAACACAAAGTGGCTTTATGAAATTGGTATAGCAGGTTGCTGCATAGTGGCTGCATGAACATCATGGCTGTAACTGCTTAAATCATCTCACTTCACAGTGGTGCATCTTTTCGGGGTCTCAAAGCCCCCGGTCCGCTCCCTGTCTGTCATCATGTGTCCCCCCACCAGCTCTGGGAGGGCTTCTGTCCCCTGAGAGCACGCAGGGCAGCAGTGTGGCCTCGCTCCTCACTGCCCCAGGCCTGGAAACAGGCAGCTGTCTCCTCTCAACGCCTCTTATTTGCACAGGCAAGATACGAGTCTATGTACCATCCTTTTAGACAGAAAAAAAGATACCTCTGCGCCTGAACAGTCCACACACAATGGATTTTATGTCTGCACCATCTCAGGAGTATGGGGTTTTGTCATCTCCGTTGTTCCTCTGTGCACAGGGAGATTGGCGTGCAAAGACCAGGAGTCCAAGGAAAAGGGGCAGCTATGGGCTCACACCAGGGTGCAGGAAAAGGTGGGGAGGTGCAAAGCAGATTTGCACACACCAAGTTCCCTCTTGCATTGCTTGTGCAGAGCCAAACCAGGAGAGGAGTGATGTCTAAATGATACCAGGTGGGTCCAGAAGGGAGAGACACAAAATCAGAGGGGGGATCAGAAAGGAAGAGGTGCAGATTCCCCCTGCCTGCACTCTGGGGAGTTGAGTGCAGCACAGCGTGTGCCCAACGCGGTGTGCGCCCAGGGCAGCGTGCACCCCGCACCCTGTGCCTGCTGTGCCAGATGGGGAAGGTGGAGAAGCAGGAGCACTCTCAGAAGAATCGGTGACCAACTCTGTGAACTTTCAGGGTCCTTGATCCTCCCCTGCCACATGTTATGGGGATGGCCCTTCACCCATGGCGTGGTGGCGCATTGCAGTGGGGATGTCCCTGTGCAATGCAGTACTTGGTACAGAGCCTGTCCTGTGCTCTGCCATCACAGAGGCTGTCCTCTGGGAACGGAGACTGATCCTGAATGAAAGTGCTTTGGTATTTTATATATATTGGAGGATTTCTTGTTTAATAATTTTGTCCTTAACATGGCACCGTTCATCTCTACTTCATGATCTCCCAATTTCAAATGAACACACCCTACGGAGCACCAATTTGCATCGAAATCCTTACAAATCTGGGGGAATTGCTCTTTGTGTCTGCAGTTTGCCTTTCTACTCCAGAAACTTCCTTCAAACATAAATCTGTACAATTCCAGTAAAAAAAATAATAGTATGACACATGAATTTTGTTTTAAATTGGACTCTAAGGCCCAAGCTTTAGGATTGAGTCAGGCCAAGATCTTTAAGGTCTCAGTACCTGATGTTATGAGCCTAAATCCATGTTTACAGATTTACCCCTCCAACCTTCCCGCCGTGCCCCTTCCTGCCCCGCGTGCGGGCACCAGCAGCTGAAAAGCCCCGGCACCAGCAGCCTCTTCTCCTCTTCAGGGAACAGCCTGGAATACAGAAAATCTCTGCAAAACAAAGTGCGCATTTTATTACACAACCTCTAAATTGAAATTTAGAAAACAAAGTGAAGGCCAGCTTCTTTTCTGGCTCCCTAAAGCTACTGTGAAGAGAGAGATACTTTGTCTTAACAAAATATCTAATCTTATCTACGATGTCCCTGTTTTTAATTGCTATGATAGTATGGGAATAGCAGAGAAGAACACTGACCCGTAGGTTAGGGAGGAATAAAGGCAAACCCACCCAGCTTTCCAGGGACTCTCTACAGAGGCTGCAGGAGCTGATTTCAGAAGTACTGTGAAAGTGAAACCTGATGAACTGGAAGGACAACCTGATTATAATGCAGGCAGGACCAAGATTTTGAATTAAAAGTCCATATTGGTGCACAAGCAGATACAAATAACCAAAGCCTCTTCATTTGAGGGCTTGCAGAGGAATATCTTTCTAAGTTATGCTTTTATAAGCATTAAACAGTTTTTGGCACTCATGATAATCACAAGGTCCAAAAAACCGAAGGTAGAAAATTGCCTTTTTCTGGGAAAGAGCACTGTTAATATTGAAACCGTTAAAGCAGCCAAACTGTGTAAAGGGCATCTTTATTCCCCTTTGGCACATCATGACTACACTTCGATCAATGCAAGCTACGTCTCCACGGTTTTCTTTGTCTAAACCAGCTTTGATCAACTCAATTGCACAAATTTCTTCAGGCTGCCTCCGTAGTAAGGATGTGTGCGCTAGGCTGGTCGCTGGTGACCTGTCCTTATCCATATGACCCTTATGATGAAGAAATAAGATTTAGAAATGAGATTTTTAGATGAAGAAATAACATTTAGATCTCAGCGGATTCAGCGAAAGGACACGATTGTGAATTGCTGCCTGTCATTGGAGCCGCTGGGGTTTATTCCAGCCAGCGGCAGGGGGTACTTGCTCCTTCACGTGGCCACTGGCAAAATGTGGAAACTTCATCCTTTTGCGAGAGGGGATCCATAAACAAAAGACTGATGGTTATATGGAAATGCCTTCTGTGATCGTGGGCTGAGCTGGCTGGGTCCAGCCAGGTTTGGCAGCCCGGCGTGGGAGGGGTTTCAGGGGCTGCCGGTTTGGTGGGAGCAGCTGGTCCCTGTGGCACCAGGAGAAGGGGAGAGGGGTCTGTAACGTGGGGGAGAAGGGGAGGATTCAACAGGCAGAAAACAACATCTGCTTTTAAGGGGTGGGTGGAGAGGAGGTTCATCTGATGAAGTGCTTTTGTTTTCAATCTCCTGCTCGAACTGGTGACTCTTCTTTTCTCTCCCTCATTGATCCCCCCAGCGGGAGCAGGGTGCCTCGTGGCCGGGCGGCTGAGCCTTTCCCTCTCACCTGCCTCAGGAAAAGCAGGGAAGAAGCGGGAAGGACACAGGAGACATACAACTCTGGCATGCACAGGGAGTAAATCAGGGTGTTAAACAAAACCTCTGCTCTCAGCTGGCTAATGTTTCAAAGGAAAACATTTCAAACACTGAGAGAGATTGTGCAGTTAGCCGGTGATGCAATTACATGGCTGTAAGCTGTAGAAACTCTTTCAATGTGGCACATATTAAACCTTTCAGAGGTAGTGCTTTGATTTTTAATTTTACGCTGTTGGCAGGCAATCAGGGTCTTTAATAGTATGGGGGCCAGAGGGAAAATGTTTCAAAACAGCAAGGATCTTATCATAGTGTGCAATTAATGAATAATTATTAAAAACCAGAAATAGCTGGAAGAGCAGGCAAGAGCTGGCAATGCAATTCTCTGGTTTCAGGCCTATAATGAAATCTCAAGAGAGGGAAGTATGATAAGCAGCTTCATGCAATTAAAGCTGGGATTTTTTCCCCCAGTTGAAAGATCAGTGATCTTGAAAAAATATACCTGTCACTTGGTTTTGTTTTCAAGTCATTTAATTGTTGTGGTAAAGCATTTAGCATCTAACAAGCATGGAGACATTCTTCTGTAAATTATGGAATTTTGGGGTTCTTTTTTTTAAACAGATTTTGATTTTGGTTTTTTTTTTTAAGATGTTTGAAAAGAAGTCTGTCAGCACAGTCTGAATGTGTTAACTATAGGAAAGGGCTGCAGCAATGCTTTCCCATTGCTCTGGCTGGTAAGTTTGTCCAGGAAGACATCAGAGCTGAGAAGAGGCTTCATGGGGACATCCAGGTCTGTTTGACGCTCTGCCCCAGGGTAGTGCTTTCTCTGTGATGCTGGGGAAATTTCTTAACACCTGTGGTGTCTTCCTATTTCCAATCTATCAAGAAAAAAAAAAAAAAGGCAAGAAAAAGTACCTGTTGCATTTTCTCATGCAGGCCCCTACAGTTTACCTGGACATTTACCCATTTCACCGGTTCTCCTGTGTTCAGGCAGGAATTACCTTTCTGCCTTGGGTCTGTATCGTACCCAGCACCGTACGGCTGTGATCTCACTGAGATAAAGCCGCTCGTTGTCCTTGGTGCCACTGCTAGGGTGTCCTAATTGCACACGTTTGGATGCGAGACACTTGTTCACCTGGGGACAGGTGCAGTCCCCAGCCTGGTGCAACGTCCTGGTCCCAACAGCTCAAACTGTGCATGAATTAGGAGGCAAGAACTGGTATCTAAAGGGCCTTGTTGCTCTACCAAGCCAGGGGGTGCTGACACGCATTGTGCTTAGCTTCAGCATGATGTAAGAGCCCTTTAAACCAAAAACTAGCTTATGACCTAACCAAAATAACAAGAAATGTTAAATTCCTCCACCAAGGAGGCCTTTGGAAGGAGCAACCGTGACCTTTAGATTCAAGGCTTTACGTTTTCTTTTTTTCTGAAGTGCAGCTATGGCTGTGTGTTATCACTGGTCTTGCTTTTCCTAATCGCAAGTGAACTTAAGGTTTGCATTTTCACTTGGAGAGAATAGGACCTTCCTGCTTGGAAGCAGGAACAACTATTTTGCTTTTAAAGCTGCATAACAAATCTAATAGTTAAAGGTATAACACTTGTGTTTTGTCACTGAAATCCATTAGTCTGTGGCACAGTGAGAGTGGCTCTGGCATGCAGGCTTGAAGATGCATTTGCTCGAGCAGCCTCTTCTTTTGAGTACTGAACCGCATTTGCTCACTGCTGTTTCATTATATATGAACTAAATACAGAAAAAGTTATTTACAATTATCAGGCATTTCTACATGCAATATTGAGAGGTTTTCCATTAGCTTCAAGATAGAACAGCTTAAATTGCGTGTGTGTATGTGTGAGTGTGTGTGTGTGTTTCTTGGCTGCTAATGCCTTGCATTCATGTCTCTGGTGTTACTCCTGTTGTATTGGCATGCTGCCAGAGTGTAAGATGTTGCACCCTTCTGTACCGCTACACTCTAGTGCATGACTGGTATTGACAAAAACAAACTGAACTACTCGGATCCGCACTGAATGGGGAAAAAACTCTCTTGATTCCTTGGAAGGCTTTCTGGCTTGAGCACACTTTTGCACATTTATTTAGACACTTTGATTGCCATGGAGCATGGCAGCTCTAAAGAACTTCACAAGCTAGAAAGTGCTTTGAGAAACAATTAGATTTCCCAGACACATTACACTGAAAACCAATGGCACACTGTTGGGGAGGATGCCAAATTGGCTGGTGGGGGGCAAGCAAAACCCAGAGTAGATCAGCATAAATGAGCTGTAGCGTTTTCTTGAAACGGTTTCTAGGAGGCAGAAGTCAATCTTCACCACTGCGCCTGGTTTCTCTATGCTGGTGTTTTGCTTTCTGGCCTTGGTTTTTTTTCTGTTTTTCTTTTCTCCCAACTGCGGTGCCCCCTCTTTGCTCTGGGTCGTTGGTAATATGGCATAAATGTTTGCTGGCTTGCAAGAGAGGCTCCCCAGACCCCTGTCCTGGCTTGGGACAGGGACTTCCCAAGGAGATGTGGGAGCGGGGAGCCTCGCTGAGCTTTGCCAGCCAGTGGTGTGGGGAAGCTGCTCCTCTGAATGGACAAGTGTAGGCATTAGAAAATGGACCTGTTTTGGCAGAGATTTTGCTGCCCTGACCCTATTCCCAGGCAGGGCAGGTGGGTGCAGCAGTGTCCTAGCCTGTGTTGCGCGCCCGTGAGTGCTGTGGTACCAAACAGGAGCGGTGTGTGCTCCTCTCCGCACATCACACTGGTTTTGGGGACGGTCCCTGTGGTGTTTGGCTGCTGCTTTGGCCCATCAGCCCATCAGCCTGGGGAAGTGCTTTGAGCCTTGCTTCCAGTTCTCACCAGGCCGTAAGGGTGGAGGCCATCGCCCTTCTCCAGGTATTTGTCTCAGGTCTGAGAGGTACCTGCGGCTCTTGGGCTCGCAGGAAATTTTCCTTACCGCAAGGCATGCTTAGCGCTCAGGAAAAGCAGGTTGCTAATGTTCATTTGTCCCTGAAAGACCTTCTGAAGGCAGTAGCTTTTTTCTTTCTTCTCCCTTAAAAACATCAAGGCAGAGTGTGCACCAATGGAGTTCGTTACAGTGTTGTAACTGGCTTCAGCTCCTGTCATTAATTGATAATCTTGCCGGATCTGCTATAATGCACTGCCAGCTCAGCAAGCTCCCAGGAACTCTTGGGTAAAATGCTCTCCATTTTGAGACCATTGTTGGCAGCTTATCACTTGATTTATCTCCTATTTCCAGGTGTGAAACTAAAAGTAAACTGTCATTGTAAATCACTAATTCAAGCAGAGTGAGAGAACAGCGCAGAGTTTGCACATTTCAATACCACTTAATTAGGAAAAAAAAAATTCCCTTGTTCCATACAAATGTACAATGCAAATCCTTTCTCTTACTGCTTCAGATGGGTAAAATGTCCTTTTGAGTCCCACATGTCTAATGCTGCTGCTCATCTTGTTGCAACAGACTTTTAATTTTGCCCCTGGGACCAGATCGGGAAGTAGCTTTCTTTG
>NW_008824007.1:451235-456147 GCF_000699105.1 Pygoscelis adeliae
GGCGCATACACCAGCACTGATACCTCTTAACCCAGCCTTGAGCCTGCTGACCTTACTTATTTATTTATTTTTTAATTAAAAAAGCCTTTTGTGCTTGCTAATTGTGTAACTGCCATTTTTACGTCCCAGTAGTCCTAGATGAGGTTGAGCTATGTGTCTTCCCTAAAGGTGTTCTCGTCTGACTCTTGTTCAAAATCAGCTTCCAACTGCAAACTGTGCTTTTGCATGACTAGACCTTCTTCTCTACCAGCCCCTTATTTCCTTGAAGCCACCTCCACGGAAAACAGAATCATTTACTGGATCAGTGGGAATAACATTTTCTTGTGCCATGCTGCTTCGGAAAAATAAGTGATTCTTGATAGAATCACTGCCTTCAACCCTCCTCTCTTACCGTCCTCCTCTCCCCTTCTTCCATTACCCTTTACGCTCCTGCTGTGCTGCTGGATGACTGCACCTCCAGCATTTGCATCTTGTCCCTCCCTCTGCTCTTTGTCTTGGCGGTATAAATTGCTCCAGCAACCTCATAATTTTGATCTGCAATCATTTTGCTCCACTAGCTTATGGCAGTGCACAAATCAAACACGCGCTTTCTTTTTAGACCAGGCTTGGCTATTGATGTACTGATCTCAGAGTAACTTTGGAGCTAAGAGGTCTGTGAGGTGCTAGGTGCACCAAAATGTGGATTTAAAATTAAAGCCAGAAATGAGAACATCCCTTTTAAGAAAACATCCAATATTTCCATTCCTGGTTTTTTCCTTTCAGCACTTGCCAGTTGCTATTTAAACACAAACTTATAAACCCACTATCCCGTTATAAAACGAAGTATCCTGCTTTAGAAAAATGAGCAAACAAACAATAACACCATCTTTTGATTTATTGGTGTGATTTTTTTTTTTTTCAAAGGTGATCTCTAACGGACTTTCCTATTGTGGCTAAAAACATTGCATTGTACATAAGATTTTCTTGTTCAGATCAATTTGCTAAATTTTCATTTAGTTTCAGAGAGGTATATTTTGTTGAGGCTTCATTTTGTTCAGACTAGCAACTTGAGAGGTTTCCTGTAGCTTAGAGAGATTGCTTTTGAATTGGTACATTATTCAGTCATGAATTGTTTCTTTAGTATATGAGCAGCTGAGTGGGGTTTTTATTACAAATATGAGTTTGAGTGTAGAACAACTACTATTTTGGCCAAATAAAGAATGTAAAATTAAGCACGAGTCTTCATAGTACACTGTGATGCTTTTCTACACTGTGTGCGTCGGGGGTTTTTTTAAGTACTTAGCAAATACCTCCTGTAGGGCATGGTAATATGATTGATTGCACGCAGAATTTAAAAAAAAAATACAGTATATTGTAGAAATACGGCTACACTAGTAAGAACTGAAACCGTTTTCCTATTATCAGAAGATACAAGTCAGTATATTTTGGTCTTTGTGATCAGCTACTAATTAAATAGGTCTTCAGCTGCATTCAGCATCTGATCCTATTGCGGTGTTCCGAGTGAGTGTAACAGGATTTCTGCAATCACTGAGGTAATGAGGTAGTGTAGGGTGCAGAGCAAGTGCAATCCCAGTGTTATGCACCAGCCTTTTAAAATACGGTTTTCCTCTGTGTTGTTTCTTGTTGTTTACCAGTGTACGTGATTGCTTTTACCTACCTTGAATTAGCTTCCACCTCCGCAGGATTTTTTTGTCCGATAAAGTTAACTTGGGTAGATGGAAAGCAGTAGGAAAGAAATGTCTGGTTTTTGAAGATGCTGTCTCTGGATTTAGGGAGATTCTCTAGATGGAAGATTCTTGTAGCAAATCAGGTGGCATTATTTGCTTAGTGTGTGGTAGCGAATTACAGGAGCTTGCGTGTTCCAGCTGCCTTAGTAAAGAGATCGAGGATCCCATCAGTGCCCCAAAGCAGATCTCCTGCCGTGTTTTGTTGTAATAGGCTTTACCGGCGCAGTCACCAGGAATCGTTTTCCCTGACTTTAGAGTTGGGAGGCAGGATTTGTAGGGGCAGCCTACTGCCCGCAGCACAGCTGCCCGGGGTTCCCTGTAGCCCGAAGTCTAGGTCCTTGGCTCTCTGATTTCAAGGAGACAAGAGCCTATTTTTGCTCTGATATCTTAGGAGAGAGCTCCTTGTCTTTTGCTACATGACTTACTGATTAAAGAAGTTTATTGCCACCTGAGAAGATGATTTAGACCTTTTGTTTTAATCTCTTAATCTTGAATATTTTAAGAAAAATTAGTTCTATTAGTGCTTGTGAGTTAGAGTTTCACTCATTAGTAGGTGAAAACCTTACGAAGCTCAGAAAGAAGGTATCTAAAAATCTCTTTTCCCAAGATGACTTAGTCGATAGGTCTGAGTAGAAAAACTTATTTCAAAGTAAGAGGCCATTCTGGGAAGAGGATGAGAAATGAAAGTCTAGTGGATATAGCTATGTTAATGGGGGCAGAGCAGCTATTTAATTACGTAGCAATGTCAGAAGCAATAGGATTATCTATTTCTGTCATGGTATGGGTCAAACTGAAGACCAGCAGTTGAACTTAAGGTGCTATATAAATGCATAGGAAAGTCCCCAAATGCTTATAATTGCCCTCTCAGTTGCTGTGAATACTGATACTTAGTGATCTTCTTTCTTGCTTTCATAGTCATATATTTATTATGCGTGAAGGGGTTATTGTAAAAGTCTTTCCTCCATCACTGTGGTCCTGTGTGCCCAAAGTTGGAGCCAGCTGCATGAGCCTGGAAGAAGAAATGTGTTTTGTAATTTACAGTAGGGCAGATTTAGTCCTTGCTAAAATCCCCTGCATCTTCACTGTGCTCAGAAAACATTACATTTATCACCAGATTCCATAATTAAATCAAATGCATTGCCACATCTTGATTGCTCTTCTTTGTTTATAGGATTTCCTCTAAAAAGCACTGTCTTTTTCCTGTATTTTCTAGAAGAGAGGGAGAGAGCAAGCTGTTGGGTAGTTGGAGCTCTGGCTTAATTAGTTTTCTCAGGTCTGCAGTAATATCTTAGAGTTCTTAGTGTTTCTTGGAAAGGTGCTACAAAAGATAGAGCGAGCCGTATGCTCCAATTCCACTTGGAATACTCTAGTTAGCTGTGGATTCACCTCAGGGAAATGGAAGAGAGTTAAAAGGCCAGCAAAAATGTACCCTGTATGGCTTGGATAAAGAAAGGAATGTGCACTGTTTTTTTCTGAAGTTAAAAATCATTATAAGGGGGTTTACTTCAAATAAATTATATATAACAAAATGAGCTGACATCTTTTACTAATACTGAGATACAAGACTGAGATTGCACTTGTGGAGGAGAGGAAAGAAACGCTGTCTGATGTTTGCTGTAAGCTATTGCTGCGTGCCGGCTAGCTGAGACATTTTGGAAGTCCCCAGCAGCTATCTGAAAGCAGAGGGCAAATATCACAGCACAGAGACAAGGCTCCCAAAACAAACGGTGCCTGTGTGCTCGGTGAATCCACGTTCAGGTATTTATTTGAATGCCATTTCGCAGAGCACATTTGCCTTCTCACCTGATATGGGGAGAACTTTGAGCCTCACAGATTTTGAATTAGGCTGCTGCCAAGGTTGGGGTGGGGGGGAGGAGTATTCTTTATCTTGTATATATATTCCTTGAAAAGGTTTGAGAAAGGAGGTTTTGACATGTTTGCACTCATTACGATTCTCTGGACAGCTCTGAAATGTAAATAAAAGGAGATTCAGGTGTTAGCAGAGAAGAGACTTTGCTGCAATGGAAATACTACTGCTCCCTGAATGGCCTTCTCAGAGGGAAGCTGCAAACAAGTAGTGTTTGGCCAGGACATTTTTCTTAGTGTGATTTCAAGTAGCTTCACCACTATCCAAGGCTTTGATCCAAATTATCAAAGGTTAGGCCTAATTTAAAGAATAAAACTGCCTTGTTGTGTAATAGTTACTTTATGTTTCCCCCATTAACATGATAGCCAGGACACGCTTCAAGGAGTCAGACTGGAATTTGGTCTTCATTAACCCGCAGCGTTGGAATTGCCGCTGTAGCTGTATTGGAGGTGGCTGAATCAGAGATTCTCCCTCTCCCCACCCTTTCCAAAAGATAGCCATCTGCCGCCCCGAAATACCTAATTTCATTTCTCACGACACTGTTCCCAGGCAAGAAAGTTTTCCTTGCTCTCCTACAGATTATGATCTTCCTTAAACCTTAAAACAAATTGGTTCTGAAGATGTGTGAAACTTCAGCCTTCATTTTTGACTGCATTTGTTTATTGTTTTCCCTCAAAAAGAAGAGGAATCTGTTCAGAGCAGAAAAAGGCTCGCTCTTGTCAGGAAGAGCAGGCTGTTGGTGTGTTTAGAAGAACATGAGAGTCCTTCAGGCAGCCTTTCACCTGCCCATGCCAGATTTGTAGTGGGTAAAAAGAAGTACTTGTACTGTGTAGGTGCTTTCCTGGATGATTTTATTTGAGGATTAGCTCCTGGGGACTAGCAGCTCCCATGTGCTGTTTGGGGTGGGACCTGTTTGTACCCACAGTTTGCTGCAACAGCCCCGTCCCCCCCACTGCCCCCTTACACCACACTGCGCTTCTGCTCTGCAGCACCCAAGAACTATCAAGAAGGACTACAGAGCCCTGGGAGCGGCGGTAAGGGACTCGGGAGCGCAGGTGGTTTTCTCATCAATCCTGCCGGTCAAAGGGAAGGGGTTTGAAAGGGCCAGTCGAATCTGGTGAGTCAACAAATGGCTACAGGACTGATGCCACAGCCAGGGGTTCGGCTACTTACACCATGGGACTCACTTTGAGAAACCTGGTCTACTGGGGGCTGATGGGGTCCATCTGTCAGAGAAGGGGAAGAGCATCTTCGGTCATAGGCTTGCCAAGCTGTGAAGAGGGCTTTAAACTAGAGATGCTGGGGGAGGGGAACCTCA
>NW_008824007.1:456187-456441 GCF_000699105.1 Pygoscelis adeliae
AGCGCCGAAAGAGCAGCACAGAGGACCCCCAGCCAGTAAGACAGCTTCATCGGGGCCCAACTTAAATGCCTCCATGCAAATGCACGTAGCATGGAGAATGAACAAGAGGAGTCAGAGACGTGCGCACGCCTGCAGGGCTACGACCTTATTGGCATCATGGAGATGTGGTGGGATGGCTCCTATGACTGGAGTGCTGGGATGGAGGGATACAGGCTCTTTAGGAAGGACAGGCAGGGGGGACGAGGAGGGGGTGT
>NW_008824007.1:459094-461043 GCF_000699105.1 Pygoscelis adeliae
CTGGAAACATTCCAGGTCAGGTTGGACGGGGCTCTGAGCCACCTGATCTAGTTGAAGATGTCCCTGCCCACAGCAGGGGGGTTGGACTAGATGAACTTCAGAGGTCCCTTCCAACCAAAGTATTGTATGATTCTGTGATTCTATGATCTACCTGCCTTTCCTTTGGCAGAAACATTCCTTCTGATCAAGACAGGCAGCCTCACCCACATCAATAAATATAAAAATTATATTAGGTTATGATAGAATAGTTGTAAAGGCAAGCCATACGCAGTTGGGGTTAGCTCCAGAAACAATTTGGGTGGCACACATAACTGTTGTGGCCAGATTGTAAATCAGAGGGGAGGAAGAAACAGGAGGTTTGATCCAATGCAGCGCTCTAACTCTTTTTCCTCCCATCAAGGGAAGCTGAGGTAGCAGTGTCTTACTGGACTGACACAGTCACCTTCCTCAGGGACAGAGGAGAACGAGAAATTGGCCTTCAGTCCCAAAGGTCAGCCACTGAGCTGTCAGCCTTCATGCCACCTGTGCCACGTCTGCCTCAGTGCATTTCTGCTCTTCCATTTCCTAGGTCCTGCTTCCCTCTTGTGGGTTTTGGTGTAGAATTTGGATAACTACACGTAATTTTTATGGCAATTTACTTTGGCTTCTCTTCTCACTTAGGCTGCTGAACATACAAGAACTCCAATTGCATTTGTTTTTTAAAGCAGCTGGCAAGCATGATCTTGGTACCATTTGTGCATCAATAATTCCGTTTTCATCTCACTTGCTACAAAACAGCACGTTTTCTTCATTCGAAGGATTTTGGTACGAAAATCTGACTTGGAGATTGATAATATCTGTCATCTCCCTCATTTAGGAAGAGCTTTGCTGATTCCCCCATGACAATTGGTTCCATAGAACATATAGCTCAAGCTTGTCTTTCTGGCGGAGCTCATGAGTATCTTATGTATCATCTGCCAAGATAATATATTGTCTTTCTGTATTTGTATTCTGCAGTTGATTGTTCAATGATTTCAAAAAAAACTGAATTGCAATAGATGAGCTGTTTAATGTTGCAATGGCTGATTTTGTAATGTAAAAACAAAAAACCTCTCAATTCCAAATTGTGTTTGCTAGTTAGAACGCAGAATTTAAATGAGATTTATATGGAAGATGTATTTTTCCTATTGTTTTGCCAAAGCAGAAAGAAAACAAGTCTTCATTCTTTCTAAATGAAAATCAAAGCAACCATGGCAAAAATTAACTCTTGGCAAGAATATAAACTCTTCAGAAGGGAGAGGCAAGGAAGGAGAGGCAGCAGGACAGCCCTGTACATTAGGGAGTGTTTTGATTGTCTAGAGCTTAATGATGGTGACAAAAGACCTGTTATAGACCACCCAACCAGGATGAAGAGGCAGACGAAATATTCTATAAGCAGCTGGGAGAAGTCTCACAATCGCTAGCCCTTGTTCTCATGGGGGACTTCAACTTAGCAGATGTCTGCTGGAAATACAATACAGCAGAGAGGAAACAGTCTAGGAGGTTCCTGGAGCGTGTGGAAGACAACTTCCTGACACAGCCGGTGAGTGTCTGGGAGGGAAGGTGCCCCACTGGACCTGTTGTTTGTGAACAGAGAAGGACTTGTGGGTGATGTGACAGTTGGAGGCTGTCTTGGGCATAGCAATCACAAAGTAATAGAGATTTAGATTCTTGGAGAAGTAAGGAGGGGGGTCAGCAGAACTGCTACCTTGGGCTTCTGGAGGGCAGACTTCGGCCTGTTTAGGAGCCTGGTTGACAGAGTCCCTTGGGAGGGAGTCCTGAAGGGCAAAGGGGTCCAGGAAGGCTGGACGTTCTTCAAGAAGGAAATCTTAAAGGTGCAGGAGCAGGCTGTCCCCATGTGCCAAAAGATGAGCCGGCAGGAAAGACCGGCCTGGCTGAACAGAGAGCTTTGGCTGGAACTCAGGAAAAAA
>NW_008824007.1:462594-463914 GCF_000699105.1 Pygoscelis adeliae
GGGACATGGTTGAGTGGTGGACTTGGCAGTGCTAGGTTAACGGTTGGACTTGATGATCTTAAAGGTCTTTTCCAACCTAAACGATTCTATGTTTCTATGATTCTATGAATTTGTTTTACAAGGAAGAAGCATCAATAAAAACTAAACCTGTTCCCTTCTACACATCTGTGTCCATATTAGTGTTTTTTAAAAATACTTTCTCAATGCAGAAATAACAATTTCTAATAAGTATGTCTTTTCTGACAGCTGGAATGTTAAAATTTCTAAAAATGGGCAGTTTAAAATATATTTATTTCACCATGGTATGTCTTCTGGTGTTGAGGCTACATATATTTCCACAATATTCTTGATCTTCTTTTTGCCAAAGTTTTAAAATTTCTTTTATGTTTTTACTGGAGAATTGTTGTAGTGAACGAAATAATGACTCAGAAGTAGATGCTGGATTTTGTAGCTTTTATTGACAAACCGCATGAGATGGGCACCTGAACGAAACAGTCAACCCTTGCTTCAAATGCCAAGTTGGTATTTACTGTAAGGCGCAACGATTTCATGACTGTTTACCCACCTATGTGAGGGAAAGCACCAAAGAGGACAAGGGAGTATACGAAATGGTCCTATTGTCTCTCATGTTTCATGGCAGCCTTGGCTGTGCAGTGACCAGCTTGCTTCATTCACAGTGTCGGGGTCCCCAGAAAAGCGCTGCGGTGTGCTGGCGTAATGACCTGAAAGGCTAACCCGCACACGGGGGGCTCACCGTGCTGCAGGGATGCTGCTTTGGCACGCCACTTCGAAAATGAATTATCCAGTTACAGTATCACAGACCAAATCATCACTTACTTCTGTGTAAAGTTGTGTGCATTTAAGACTGAATTATAGCTGATGAGGAGCACTAAGATGAAGTTTGAGATTGGAAGATTAAAGCCGAAGAGCAAGATAAACTCGTATTTTAAGTACAATTTTTAACATAATGAATGGAGAAATAAATGACCATTAAAGGTAGGAACTTGTGTGGGGAAGATGCTCAAAGGTGCTATTGTCGCTGCAGAACAGTGGCTATAAATGTGTAACGGTCTCCATAATAATTTTTAAGTACGTGGTGGGTTGACCCTGGCTGGATGCCAGGTGCCCACCAAAGCTGCTCTGTCACTCCCCTCCTCAGCTGGAGAGAAAATATGATGAAAGGCTCGTGGGTCGAGATAAGGACAGGGAGAGATGGTTCACCAGTTACCGTCATGGGCAAAACAGACTCGACTTGGGGAAATTAGTTTAATTTATTACCAATCAAATCAGGGTAGGATCATGAGAAATAAAACAAAACCT
>NW_008824007.1:464644-479720 GCF_000699105.1 Pygoscelis adeliae
GCACTACCCCCGTCGTTGATTGGCTCGGCCTTGGCCAGCAGTGGGTCTGTCTTGGAGCCAGCTGGCATTGGCTCTATCGGACACAGGGGAAGCTTCTAGCGGATTTTCACAGAAGCCACCCCTGTAGCGCCCCTGCTACCAAAACCTTGCCACGCAAACCCCATAGAAAGTATTAAAACTAACATGATTTCCTCTGGTAATGTATGAGCATGTATGGCTTTTAAAAGCATATCATGACTTTAATCACTGTTTTGCAAAAAGGCTGCTCATGTTCAGTAACGATACTTCTGTCATGAAACTTCCTTGAGGATTTTTAGCTTTTTCTAGTGTTTGCAGTGTGAAATGGCAGTGTTTAAAAATATTTGAGAAGCAAAACTTGACCCTGCTAAGAACTGAAGATAATTGTCAGATATTTTAAATTGCTAAGAAGTAAAACTGTTAAGACTTGTGTCCTCACTAATTATATTCTGCATATCTACGTTCCCCTGACAACTTCTGATGCATCCGGTATCACTCTACCTAACGGCTGAGAGCTGTTAAGTGACAGTGCAAAGCAAAAATAATTTATTCCTCTGAAGAGCTCTGTTTGCCATTGCTTGTGGAGAAATGTGTGATGGAATCCCTGGAAGCTGTTATGTTGTAATGCTGCAGAGTCAGAAAAGACTTTACTGTAGTGCCCTGTAAGTCCCAGCTGGATGGATCAATGGACTTGAAACTTTGGTTCAGCTCCATGTAAGTCTCTCGTAATCTTCTCCATGTTTAACGGGAATGTTCGTGTTTCTCAACCCAATATGCTGTTTAGCAGCTGTAGAGGACTGAAGTACAACGGAGACTGAAGCATTGTCACTCTGCAAGAAAGTGCAGGTATTCTTCTGGGCAGGTTCCTTCAGCATTAGTTTCTATTAGAGGTCAGGTTGCTGGCAACACAAAATGCGCCTCACCCTTTGCCACTGAGTAGCTGACGTGATATTGCTGTGCCGCATCCAGCCTAGAGCAGCCCTTTGTTGCCAGTCAAGGAGAAGGAATGTGTACAGCAGAGCAGGGAGGACCTGAACTGAGCACGCTGTTGGGTGATGCAGGGTTTTCAACCGGAGAGAGGAGTTGTGGGCGCACTGTTGTTCCGTTGTGTCATTGATTTGACCCAATGACACAGCACTGGGCCCAAACCTCTGACAGGCCAGTTTGGTCTCAATGAGCTCGTAGCACTCTTAAGGGTATTTGAGGGTGGGGGGGAGTGTAGTCCAATCCGAGTGAGAAGACCTACACCAGATTCTGCTAACACCTCCTGGGTCTTAGTGATGATTTTCATTGGCACGTAGTCACCTGTGAAATTAAGTATCAAAAGCAGCTGCAGGTGGTTTTTTGATGCCAAGGGTGGCAAATCCTTGTGTGAAATTCTTCTCAATACACCTGAGAACTCCAGTTATCTATGGAAACTTTTAATAAGGAAAAAAAATAAATTCCCCATGTTGTCACTGGCCCACAGTTGAACACGTTGTTTTGAGGTAAGAACGGCTGTTTATGGGAAAAATGCATGCATCACTTTAGTGTTTGTGATTTAGCGAGACCATTAATGGTGTCTTCAGTTGGAAGAAAAACAACTTTATGTGCAACAGAACAGCAACATATTTATTAAAACCTTGCAGGCTTGGTTCATTTATTGCACCAAGAAGCAGCCTGGTTCTTCTCAGTGCCTTTCGTTTATTGCACCACTTTGTGGGACAGCGCTGTCCTACCACCCAGCTGTGCTCGCTAATGAGACGCGGCCTCGTTGTACAGCACCCTTGGGGCTGGGAGGAGCATCGTGGACCCTAGATGGACCCAAATCCCTCTGAAGGCTGTGGGAATTGCTGGTCCACTGTTTTTTTTTGCTGGAAGCTGTTGACAGTATCAGATGTACATGGAGCTGTTTTTCAACTGTTTGTCCCTGGCCATACGCTTAATTCTTCCAGCAGTATTTATGAAGATAACTAGTTCGTTACTGGCTTCTCTTCAGTTTAAACCCATTCTGAGAAGGGCTGTGGTGCATTTGCCAGAGCCTCTTCGTGAGCACTTGGAGATTTGCCTGCTTGTGCTGGTGACAAAAATGTTGTCTTGCTGCCTCCTTTGTCCTTGTTATCCCTGCAGTACCAGCACAGGCAGGAGCAGGGCCTGGGTTTTACCTCAGTTTTGCTTTGCCAGTGGAACCCCTCTGTACGTGGTCTATATGCGAGGTGGCTGCACAGCAAAGGCAGCAAGTCACTGATGTGCAGCGATGAGGGAACTCCTGTTCTCTGTGGAGGCTGCACACTTCTCAGATCCCAAAGTGAGCCTGCAAATCTGTGTGGTGGTTAGAAAAACTGATGGGGAAATCACTGGGAGATATACACTGGCCATATTGTTTCTTCTCTTCTCCCTGTAGTTGCTGCCTGAGTAGGGATAGCTTACTTATTGCCTCCTTCCCTTCCAGAGAAGCATTTTTGAAAGGCAAATCTGTGATTCCAAAAGTTGAAGATAAAAGGAACAGAGTTGCTGAATAATTTGAGCTTATAGAAAATGTATGTGGCAATGCATGTATTGACTTGTTTCAGTGAATATCAAAATTTATCGTCCCTTCAACTAAATACTGACACAGACAAAGCAGTATCAATATTTATCTCCCAGGTTAATACGTTTTTATATTCACCTCAACATACATCAATATGTGCTTATTATTATTATAATGTTTGTCCTTCAGCAGAAGAAACTTGCATGTGGTTGAGAGGGAAAAGGGAGTTTCATATTAGTATTCTTTTCCCGTTTTAAACTTCATCAGATGCTTTATCCTGCACATGGAGCACACTGCAGCCCTCATTCAGGCAAAACCCTTATTGATGGTTGTGACACTCTATGCATGGAATACAGGATTGAGAAATTGATTTTTGGGAAATGTGAAATTAACTGTCACTAGGGGAAAGGGCAGCAAACCCACCACTTCTGTTTTATAGACGAGTTGCTCAGTGGTGCTTCCTGTAGTAACTCTAAGGAAGAGCTAGTTAACAGCTGACAGAAATGGAGGCGTAGCACAGAGTACAGGACACAGATTGACAAGGCTTTTGATTCTGAGATTCAGCTGTGAATCGCTGCCTATGAAATGATGCTGTTAACGTTGAACGGGGGAACACCTGCAGATCTGCTAGGAACCTTCTGGTAAGCTTATCTCATGCCTGTGTTACGTGTGACATTCTGCATCTGCATGCCAGCTGGAACTCTTATTTATGGGCACTCTGATACCGTAGAGAACGCAGTGGCCTCTTTGGGCCTCCTGCATTTGTTCCAAGAAGCAAGTGTGTGTGGGCAAGAAGAGTGTGGCCACTTCACTGGGTCTGAACGATTATCCTTCTGATCTGTCCCATTGCCTTTTTATCCTAATTCTAGATCTTGGAGAACAAGAGGATTCCTAGCTAGATGATGAGGGCAGGCTGCACAAAAAGGATGCAGGCATAACAGCACTGAATGTCACAAGACTTGTTTGGGACCTACAAGGGCCTTTTAGCACATGATTTATGCTATAGGGGCCCATTTATGTGGAGATACCAGCTCTGGCAGTTAGGCAGAAACATTGTAAGTTCCACAGAAGCACTGAAGAAATGCCGCTGTTCCTCTCTGGGTCTTGCTTTTAAACCTGCTGACCTTGAACACAAGGGAGATGAAAGGATAGGCAATAACCAGACTGGGAGCAGTAGTAAAAGGTGTGTTCCTCTCTCCCACCCCCTGCACACCCTTCTGCTCATCAACAGCTAGTTGCTGTTGGTCAGAGATAGAGGGGTTTGAGTCACATGTTGATCTGGCTAGTGGCTGAACACCAGATATTCACCAGAAGCTGTTAAAAGCTGGAAGTTTGGATCTGAAATTCTACCCAGCTGCTGGTAGACTAGAGAAACTTCTCCAAACTCTTACCTGCCAGAAGCAGCACTAGTAAGAAATCCTTGAGGCTGCAGAGCAGAGAAGACAGTCCCCTCCTTGAGATGCTCCAGTCTTCCTCACTTTAACACTGCTGAGGAAGCGCAGTCTGCATCGCTCCCGCTGCCAACAGCATTGCCGAGCAGTGCCAACAGCCATTCGGTACCATTCTGGTTGGTTTCTTTACTGCGCTTTCAAGTCAGACTCGCAGCAGTGAAAGTAACAGCTGTTTGTAAACTGCCATTTAAATGACAATTGTCGGTAGACAATAAGCATATGGTAGCTGACTTCTCACACGCAGACAACTGCAGCAGCGGAGGCACGGAGCAGCTGCACATGCTGGAAAACAGCACTGCGTTGATCTGCAGTTGGGAAGGTCATCTCAGTGATTGGAGGCTGCGTTTTGTGGCTTGACTTTTTTCTTAAAAGCTAGAAAGACAATAAACTAACGACTTGTGTCCCTGTTTCTAATGAAAAGCAAGATTTTTGAGTCCTGGTTAAAATAGTAAACATAACATAAATACATGCCAAAACCCCACCTCCTGAAAGTCACATTCTTAATTAGGACTGGAGTCTTTGCTTTTCTCCTTCTCCCAAGGTAGTAGTGACTGGTATTACGACCATCAAGAACCTGATTAAGCGAGATGTATTTGCTTGTGTTTTCAAAGCCGTTTGTAGCAGAATCAAATAGGGACCAAGTGCTTTTCTCATCATTAGCGTTGCTCTATGACAGTAAACTTCATAATGAAGGCTGGTCTCGGTATTTTCCTCCTTTGGGAGCCAATACCTCTGATGCATGGTTGGAAGACTTTGTGAGTGAGGCATAGGGCATTAATGTCATGTTATACCTTTGAGTACAGTCGGGCCAAGTATGTGATTGTGAAATGAGCACTAAAAAAAAAGTCTCCCTCTGAACCGACCGCATCGCTGCCTGCACTTGACTCATAACTCAGTAACCATATGCTTATATTCCACTGACAATTGCCATTTAAATGTCAGTTTACAAGCAGATGTTGAAATTCAGCCTTTGTGCCATTAATTAAATCACAGAAAAGCGAAGTTTGAGGTTTAACGCTGCTTAGGCTAACTATGATGAGAGTAGCAGCAGAGTCCGGCAGACCTTGACGGACCAGGGCGGTCAGGGTTAAGTGGCACAGGCAAAGGAGCATGTACATGAGGTCATCACAACAGCCTCAGTTAATGAGCTACGGCAGCCAGCTAAAGCGTGTTGTTGGCATTTCCTAGTGACAATTTTAATTTTGTAGACAATTCCAAGTTTTGTGGGATGGCTGGCAGTGGCCAGGATAGAGGGGAAATGTTAGACTATAAAAGGAGAGAGATTTAAGTCCTCAGGTGCAGGAAAAAAAAAGGCAAAAATCTGTTCGATAGAAGAACAAGCAAAATCTGGGAGGGTGGAGAGAGAAGCCCTCTCTACTATACCAGACATTTGCATGTATTTAAAATCCTTCCCAGTAAAGTTCATAATGAATTTAACTCAGTCCCCTATGGCCTAGAGGAACGTTCCGAGTAATAAAAAAGTTTTGCTAAGGGACAGATGACTGCCAAACTCCTATTCTATGCCAGCAATGCACATTTATATTATTGGCACTTAAACACTAGGTTTATTTTACTACATAAATAAATGATCCTTCGTCACATACTAAGAATTAATACTGTAAGATCCACTTTTGGGAAGTTACAATAACAATTCCCAGATTTCAATCATTGTTAAATTTGTATGCTTTATTTTTAAAGAGGTTTGGGGGTGGGGATTTTTTTTAGATTAAAACAGAGGTTGAATGTGGTAATCCCTGTTTTGGGTAAACTATTTTGTGGCTTAGCTTTTTAAAATGGTTTTAGTCAAGGATGTTTCCATGTCTTTTTTTTTTTGTTACCTTGAAATATCGACATCAATGTTAAATGAATTATAAGCTCAAACACTTAAAGGTTGAGATGTATTCACTTACACATAGTCAACTAGGTAACACAAGGCCTCCTGCTTCTGTTGGCATGGTCTAATGCACTTTTGATGATTAAACCGCGTGATTCAAACGTGTGCTGGAAATTTCAAGTGCCAGTGATGGAGGTTGCTGGACCACAGCATTACTTTGTTTATTAACATCATCATTCCATGCAAGATAAATCTCTGCTCTCATCTAGTGTGTCACTTCAGCGCAGTAGTCAGGAAAATGGAAAAAAAATGGAGCTACTATTTTTTTTTCACTTTGATAAGGAGAAGGGAAGGTTGGACATGAGGTGAAATGTGAAGGAGTTTGCTTCCTAGCAGGCAGCAAGCTCTAGTGAAAAATGCATCAGTGCTGCTGTAAGATGCAGTTTGGTTTACGTTCCGGCTGACACAACATTGTTTAAGCACCTTCTGCACAACAGAACAACCTTCTGCACCTTCTGTACAACACAAACTCCTACAGCCTGTGTACAAGTTCAAATTGATGGCAGGAGCGATTCAGTCAAACTATTTAATAAGCTAAGGTCCGAACATAAAGCTTTTCTTCTGATGCACTTCAGTTTACTTCATACCTCCACGTCAAGTGTGAACAGTTGGAAAAGATATTGTGAATCTGTCAGTGTGTTTATTTACATGGTGCATCTCCTTTGAATCAACAACCATCTTTTTCAAGTGTAAAAATGAACAATTACTCATCCCTGGAAAACAACAAAGTTTTACAGACATCTCCTCCCACCCCCCAAAAGACTAACCTCACCGCACTGTGCGAGGGCACAAGCAGCTCATTTTTCACTTGCTGTACACACGACGAAATACTCAGTTCCCCAGAACAAAAGTGTCTGAAGAATATAAGGGGGAATCTTAAGCATTCGGCAGTTTGAACTAAAAAGAAAGGTCAGTGGCAAAGAATTCAGATACAAGCAAAAAATCAGACATCTCCGAGCACTGCATTTGAGCTTTAAAACTGAATGCATGCATTGTTTGCTCAGTTTTTCACAGCAGCATTCATAATTTAGGAAACTATTAATCAGCATGCTGAAGTATCCTGTTTCTAACCAAGAACATAAAAATTACACTATAGAGCTTATTTTCTTTTCCCTTGAAAGAGATCATCTGGTAAAATTTGACAAGAATTCTGCAGACCCGCGGTTGTGGGCTTTGCATTTAAGTTGCACAGGAGAAAAAGTCACAACGGAGCCACAGCATCCCTTCACTGTCTTTTTATAAGGCCTGTCACAAGTCACTGCTCAGGGCTCCTTATTTTCTGTTGGTCCGTGCGAGGACTGCTATCCCGGTATTTGTTATGCTGACAGCAGAGAAAAAAGCACTGAAGGCTAGAAAATTTGCAGGACTAATGCAAAATTCAGATCGGCTTATGACAGAGACACAACAGGTACTGAAAAATGAGGCAAGGCAGCAGGGGAAGAGTAGGGCAGCCAAGCAAAGGGGCATGGGATTGTGTAGGAATGGGAAAGAGAACAGAGAGACTGTGGCTGAGGAGAGTTATAGTAGTTAAAGAACGGAAAACAGCAAAGGTAAACGCATTTGTCACCTGCCTACTAAGAACAGCCTTCCAGGGCTCTTAATCTAGTGCTGTGAGTTTAAGGTACGCTGCTTCCCCATCCTACCAAAATTATTGTCACATTAAGTGATTACAGAAGCAAGTGATCAAAAAGACAAATTTTATTTGGTAGCTCATTCAGTGAGATCATAAATATGTTGAAGTAATTATAGCTTTCATTAAGAAAATTAATTTCTTAAAAAAAAAAAAAAAACATTTCATACCTTTTCTTTGCTTGGGGGTGGAGGTGGAGAGAACTTGGACATACCCTGTTTAAGCCCTGGCAGTTTCAAAGTTATGAAAAAATCTTTCTTTTCTGCCCCCCTTCCCCGTTACATTCATGTCTTCCCACTAGCGAAGTATCATTTTCCCGGCTTGAAAAATCAGCGTGCGCTATTTCACAATTGCGTTCCTACAGCGATCTGTTCAATGGGGGCAATCTGACTCAGTCTAGGCAGGTAAGAATTAAGACATTTCTGTGCTTCTGTTGAGAAAGGCGGCTAGACGTTGGAGGAGATTAACAATATAACAAAAATCTGCTGGAAATGGAAACTGTGCACCATCCGTCAGGATACTCTCTACTATTTTGTGCCTCTGCAGCAGGGAAGCCAACCTGCAACTTCTGCTCCCTCTAAGTGTTCATATAAGGCACGTTTCCCGCAAAGAGAAAAACGAAGTGGAACCAGCAAACTGGTGGCTGTATTGTGTTTCAGAAGTAACGCCTGGTGGGGGAAGCGCCGAGAGGAATTGTTTTGGGTACCTGGTATTTCATGCAACATGTCAGGTCTTCCAGCGCTTACATGCACCAGAAGCGGTGGATGCCAGCGAGGATCTGAGTGCCCTTCCCCTGCTCCATCTCCTGCCTGGGAGCAGAGCCTGCTCAAGTTCACCCGTACGTTCCTTCAGGGCTGCTGTTCTGAAGACGGCATCACCGCTGCAACCCTAGTGAACGCCGGTCCACAGAGGCAGAATTTTCAGACATCCAACACTTACGTCACCCCCTTTTTAATGCCATTAGTGATGCAGCAACATGTATTTATATTTACATATAAATACAAAATGGTCAGATACCACATTTTTAAGCATAATTTATAATCTGAAACTGCTTACACTTTCATGACTAGGCTTGGGTTTTTCTCATTTACATTCATAATTTAATTCCACTGGAATTTGATTTTTAAGAAAGCCCAACATATCTTAATTACCATAAAAAGATCCATACATACTTTTACTTAAAAATATCTTCTGTAAGAGGAAATTTACCAAAAATAACACGAAATATATTATTATGCATACATTATGTTTTTTTGTAAAGTACAAACAAGAATCTGATCTCTTCTGGGTATTGCCTGATCTAATATGGCTATAGGTTCTATTTATTTTGTTTGTTTTTCAAAGTAAAGGGAAAGACATAAGAACTGTAAGAACACAAAACAAAATAAAAATGCGTTCTTTCCAAAGATACAGATATCAATGAAAGAACACTTTGAAATCTAATAAATGACAATAGGTACAAAGAAACACTATCCAACCATTATGCAGTCTTTTGTCAGAGCATGTGCTGCAATGACCTTGTAACAGTTATTAAAAACAACGAACAAAAAATGCTACTGGCAGAGAAAGCTGTCAAGCAAGTAAGTGCAGAACTGATACTAAGTATTTTATGTTTTTTTCCCCCATGTACGCACACTTCTGTCTTCCTCTTTCTGTTTGCAGGACTGATTGTTGCAACTCTGGCAATATGCTGGTTGCCAAACCAGGTTAGAAGGATCATGGCTGCTGTTAAACCAAAGCAGGACTGGACTGTCCCCTACTTCAGAGCGTACATCACTCTTCTTCCCATCGCCAACATCTTCTTCTACCTCAGCTCGGTGGTGAACCCCCTCCTGTACAACATCTCTTCTCAGCAGTTCCGCAGCGTGTTTCTGCAGGTCCTCCGCTGCCACCTGACAATCGAGCATGCCAACAAGGAGAAGTTTCTCAGAGCCAACCTGAGCTCCAGAGCAAGGAGCAGTCGGTCTCTACGCCCACTGCTCTTCATTTCATCTAGGCGCAATTCTTCTGCAAGGGGCAGTAACAAATTTTTCTTAAGTACTTTTCAGAACGAGACCAAGCCTGACTGCAGTCCAGAGAAACCGGGTCTTGAACCACCGGAGCCCAGCTTGGAAGTAGTGCCACTAGAGACTAGTCCAGAGCCCAGTCCAGATGCACAGAACGGCCTTTGTGAACAGCAAGTATGACTTCATAAGGCGAAGTTAACGATTAGCAATGAACCTAAAAACACGGAAATTAAAATGACTGAGGAATTGACTACATCTTAAAAGGAGTAACACAGATGGATTTGTTTCCAATTATGCAAAAAGAGCAGGAGTTCTGTATCCTGCTGCTGGGATTTTTAAGTGCACACTGGAAATTCAATCTGCTAACTGAATTCATTAGCTGCCAAAAATACCAGCCCCTCTCTCCCCACAACCACTGAACTTCCCTCGCTGTTGACAGGGATTTGGAAACAAACAGAAAATAATTGCAGTGCCTTTGAAGAAAGGAGGAGACAGAACAAACTGTGTCAGGGCAAAAAACTTGCTTGAAGTTTAGCAATACAAAAACAAAAGAGCCAATTTAAGGAGCAGAACGGTGGTTAGCACATGTGCCCTCGGCACCACGCCAGAATTCCCCCTCTTCTTCGGCCGGGGTCCATTGCAGAGCGGAGTGTTGCAGCAGCTGATACAAACAGAGTTCACCTTCCCTGGAGAGCAAAAGGACTGGTACCCAGCAGAGGCTATCAGACACGCTGCTGAAGATGCGCAGGATTTGCGATACATGATTCCTGTGGCACAAAGCAAAGGTTACTTAGTTTGACAGGAACACGGTTTTGCTTTACAACACGATTCATCCTTGAAAACTGTTGCGAAACCAGTGTACGTCTCCAAAGCAATGCTGGTGATTAAGCCAGACACCTCAGCTGTGACACGGCTAACAGCTCTGCGCTGCAGCAGCACAGTCACCCTGGTTTGGATTTTTCTTTTATTTGATTCTGGTTGGAACCAAAAAATATTACAAACTTGATTTACATAATGTATATCAAATGATGCATTTTATAACGAGAATTCTTCATCTTTTGAAGAATAAGCCGTTTGAATAGCCATAACTGAAATGCAGTTAGTCTGGAAGTGACTTTTGTTTCTGTTGCTGAACACGTCTGAATTGTTTAAGGTGTCTAAGTAATTACAGTTTTCTGTGCTGTTAATTTATCTTTTGAGCATTTTTTTTCCTTTTCTTGTTCATTTGCCACACAGAGACAAGTAACCAAGAGTAAAAGCAGAATGACTATCAGCAAAACTTTCATCTCCCCCCCTTTGATTTTTTTAAAGAAAAACTAGTAGTACTTTTCCAGGCAACCTCAGTTCTTGCCATCTTTGAAGCTTAATACCCTCCACAACAAAAACTTCCATTTGTACAGAAATGGCTTTTCTGAGTTGAAAGTCTTCCTTTTTTAAATGTAAATTAATCTGATTTTAATTAATAATCTAACTAAATTTATAATTTCTCAAATTGTTTTTACCTGACAAAAGTCCATTCTGATGCACATAGCTGTTATTTTAAAATGGTTTATAAAGGCTTTAAAATACACAGTTGCATTTTCCCCTGTCACAGCGGAAAAGCACATAAATAGGTAACAGAGGTTTGCTTGTATTGCCTTGTGGTTACAAAAAGAGGTAAATATTTCCAAGGATAATAAAATCACTATTCCTTTTGAATATGGGATTCTCAAAAGTTTTTTCTTCTGAAGGGCACAAGAGCAGGATTCCCTTGGAGAACGGTGGCTCTGCACCCTGTAGCACGGTCCCAGAATGTTTTTAAATATACAGCAATCGAGACTTTTTTTGGAGGGAGTGAAGCAGGAGTATGACCTGTAGGTTCTGCACTTACAGCACCCGCAGATACTTCTCAGTCCCCAGGGACTTTGGAAATAACCACTACAGCACCTACGCAGTCCAGTAGATACCGCTGCAGTAGCGACTGCCACTGCGCTACTAAGCGCTGTGTACGGCAGCAAAACACCATTTGTTTGGGTTATGCTTAGAAAGAAGGATTTCCTGTCTTCAGAGAATTTTAATTAAAGCAATTGTTTTATACTGTCACAACATTGCTGCCGTCCCAACAATGCAGGTGTTTTCCTGTTTTGTGTTCTCCCTCTGCAAATCTGAACTCTGAAACATGTTTTAAGGCTATCTGTCTAGATAAACTTACGAAGAGAAGCCCTCAAGTCAAGTGTTAAATCTTCCTCTGTCTCCAGTGAGCTTCAATCAATCAACACAGCAGGTAGAGCCTTTTTTCAAGAAGGAAGAGGAGCGACAGGCTGTTCTAGCTGTAACAGCAGAGGCGCACAGATCAAGAGGCATAATCTTTATTACTAAAGTTTGCAAAAAGAAGAGAGCTCTGTCTCTGTTGACAAACCACTGCTGTCAAGGAGCCTCAACTGTGCTGCCACTGATAGGCTTGCAACACCGAATTCTCAGCTGATGTTTCCCACAAAGACCTGGTGCTTTGTCCATGTTCCTCCTGCAGTCTTCCAAGAGCTGAGGCAGACATGACCCTTCCCATGGCTATGATTAATTTTTTCCCTTCCCCTTCCCTCTTCAGAAAGGAATCCTGTATTCAACGGAACTAGGCACAGCAATTGTCCTTCCATCTCTAATCCCACCCATCTCCTCATCACCGATTCCTTCCCTGCAGCTACAGCCACCCACCACCAAACTCAGCCATTCCTCAGTCTTCCATATGAACAGCAGTGAACCTCAACTCTCCCCTCAAAGACCAAACCTCTAAAAAGCTTTTGACATTGGCAGATTTCCTATCCCTGTTGTTTTATAGATCACTCTCTTCCTGCCGTTTCCTTTGCACAAGATTTCTGCAAAGCCCTGTTCACAATTTGAACTAGCGATTTATTAGTTTAGGTCCCTGAAATATCATATACTTTGCAATTTTCCCGTAGGCTAGGAGACTAGAATTGTTCAGTGCTGTGAACAATTGGATAATGCCCTCCGAGGCACGGTTTTCACCAGGTAACTCTAGACCTCTCCTGCAAAAAATCAAAGTCCTGTAGCTTAACTCCATGTGTTTACAACAGCTCTACTCTCCAGGATAAACTCCACAGAATAATCCTGAGCTCCTTTTGAAGTCAAAACACAATATTCCTGCACAGACCAAAATTTTACAACTCAGTTTCATGCACAGATGGACCATGTTCATGACTAAACAGAGAGAATAATCTAACTAGTAGTAAAATCCCATTGTAACGCTTCTGTGGCTTTTCTGTAAATATGTCTTACAATCGGAAATTCCACTCCCAAATGATTATTCATTCGCATTCCCAGCCCTAGTAACCTGAATTGTAACAAGATTCCTTACGTAATTAAAAAAGTCGGCACTTCTATCAGGTTTTCAATGGCTACTTGGCTAAAGACATGCCCTTATCCAAGTTTTTTTCTTTAAGTACTGATAGATTCTTTTGAGCTCGCTGATAATCAGCTGCTATCATACACTACTTGTGCTTTTCATGAAGCATCAGGTATGAACTAAACTTGATCAGCAGAGAAAGGCTGTGCTTTTTCTCTAATTCTGCAGCATCCTTATAGCAAGATACAATGAAACAGGCATAGCAGATTGATGGAAAAAAGAGAGAATGTTAACACTACAGGAATGACATTTTTAAAACACTTCAGCTGTGACTTCACTTTTTTTTTTTTACCATGAGTGTGAAAAAGCAATGATACTTTAAATAGTATGAATTAAAGAAAGGCAGGAAAGATACTCTTAAAATCTTCTTCCTATCATATTGTGATTCCAGTTTAATTGTGGTAGGAAATAAATTAGTACAACTGACTTGATGGTTTGATGCCAGTGACACTACCCTCCTTGCTCCAGCAAACAAGTTAATGTACCCCAGTTACTGCAGTTCACCCACTGAGTTCAGACAGGACAGCAGCATCCCTTCTGGATTATCTCTAGAGATTAACTGCTTTTATATCTCAAGGATGTCTTTCCTCAGACTCCTCTCTTGCAGTGGTTTATTGTACTGTTGAGCCAGTTCTGAAACTATTTCTGGGATCTTCCCGCATCATTCGCCACCAGCAGGCTGAACTGCAGACAGTTCTTCAAAGTGGTTATCTGCCTCGTAAGACTCATACCACAGACGTAACTGCTAATTACCGAATATTCTTGCTTGAGCAATCAGCTTGATATGTTCATTAACACATCACCTAGAAATATAATTGCAAGCCTTTCTGGGAGCTTTTCTCCTACCTCAGATTGTTCTGAGTTGCTGGCTAGGCAAGGAGACTACATGTTTTACACTCTGCTTTTGCTAGGGTGGGGTCATTCCCAGCTACCTACCCTCAACAGTTTACACTAGCGCTCCGTTAGTATACTTCCTAATATACAACTAGTATATTTACTGCCCAATCTCTTGATGGATGAGTACCGAATAATTGGTCCGTTTTCACAGATTCAGCAGCCCCATGACAGCAGTGTGGGTTATGCATAGGTGTAGGTACTATAATGATGTTTTACCATGAAGTACCTACTACTGACCAATTATTTTTCTCATCTTGGCTTCAAGGCTTGTGGGGTTGGCTGAGGATGTAGTTCAAGTACAAGTACTTTTGAGAAGAGAGGGGAGTACACAAGGCTAGAATACCTGTGTGGTAATGCAGTAATATTCCACACCCTTTCATTCCACATACACTTACTATAACTATTAAAAAAAAAAAAAAAAGAGCTTTGGGCTTATATTGGGCATTGAAAGTGTCCTCCTAGACTGAGCAGCTTGCCCATTGTTACACCTCCCTCTGCCCCGCATGTGATCATACATTTAGATAGTGTCAAGGCCCAAACTACTCTTTCTGCAGGATTTCTGCCTTATTCCATGCAATGAAGTGATGGTGTAAATCTCAAGGCTTTTCTATAGTTCGCGCTTGTAATATTGATTTTCTCACCTGGATCCATTCTATACACACCCCCCTCCAACTGCCAAGCTCAACCCCCCTGCTTAGCTGCAGTCCAGTCCTGTGCATCCGCAGCCTGGCACTCAGTTGTGGCCACATGCAGGTGCATTCAGTCTTGATAGCAACAAACAATCGATGTTACAATTTATTCAAATCCGAAAGCGAGAGTTCTTCCACCTACCCTGTCTGCAGAGCCCAGTACATGTTCTCCTGAATAACAGCTTAACTTGTTACTAGGACAACCAAAAAAGGTGACATCACACCTACTTCTTACACTGTGTGTATGCAGAAGGCACCAGAAGATCCAAACTTTTTCTCTAACTGCTTGAAAAGGATCTTATTAGGCACCTCCGACTCTTCTGTTGTAGCAGGTACAGACAAAAAAGAGCAAGTCTAAGCATGACTCTCCAGCTTAAGAGCTAGCCATAATCCTAGCAGTGTGTAACTTCAGTTTGCACTTGTACTCTCAAGACTGTCCTTCAGCAGAATACATAGTCTCTGAAGCCAAAATAGGCAACTAGGATACCACCTCCGAGATCAGTGACCTAATTTCTAAAAAAGACAGTCACCTTCCCAGTCTATGACCCAACTACTCTGAAACCGTGTTCTGCAATGGCACAC
>NW_008824007.1:479755-489849 GCF_000699105.1 Pygoscelis adeliae
CTGCTTCACCCCAGAACAGACTATGGCCTCATGGCCACAAAACTCTTAGCTGTAAGTTTGACTCCCGTCAAGTAGATGATGTTGTTTAGCCCAACGCCAACTTTTCCAAGCCAAATGCTCTATCTCATGGGCTACGACTGACACTCCTCATTTTTAAAGCAAGCTTTTGCTACAGTGTTTTGTACATACCCAATTTCATAGTCATGCATAAAGTCAGATTTGTCTTCTGCAACTCATTCCACAAATACTGCTTTAGCAAAATCTTCTGCACGTACTCTGAGTATGCCTGCTGCACCAAATCTTTAGGAGCATTAGAAAACAGTCTATGCCCAACTAGGGTCCAGGAACAAGGCATCCTTGAGCAATCACAAAACCGCCTTTTCAAGATTGGACCAGGAGTTGGAGGCATACACAGAGCCACAGCTTCGGGCATGTAGAAAAGCTTTATATCTTAAGATAAGTAACTCAAAGTTAGCAGGCAGATCAAGACAAGTTTTGAGGCGTGCCGTTAGGACTTCGGCAGAATTTCTCCACGCAACTCTAAGATTTGGTGCTCCATCTTGCCCATCTCCTCCAAGCAAAAGGCAGAAAACTGGCCAACAGTGGAGAATTCATACTGTGGCACACACAACCCATGAGAAGCCCCCAACAGTTGTCCCAGCTCTAGCGTTAGCATGCTTTCATGATTTGTATGTGATTTGTTCTGGGTGTTCTCTCAATCTTGTTGTTCTCGTAAAGAGAAGCATAAGGGCCATGTATATGAACTGACACTCCCCCTCTGTTTTAGTGTCCTGAATAGTTCCGATTATCTTATTTCACTGAAACTTTCAATTTTCTGGTCTCGGTGAATCTGCAAGTTTTCCTTCTTGTTGTGCTTAGACTTGATGTCTTGTCTGCCTATCCAAGCTTCCTTTGTGATTTCGATTATATATTTCATCCTTTATTTCTTGCCCTAAACTGTCACTTGCTTACCCTCCACTTGAGTGACATTCAGTATGCAGTAGGAGTTACAAAAGCTCTTTTTGTGATGTCTGCTGAAATCTAGAATGAGAACTGACACTAGCAAGAACAACACGTAAACAATTAATATCCCTTTCTGAGGTACATAAAATATACACGTGACTATTTCTGGATTTTACTGTATCAGTAATGTTCAAAATTGGGTACAGACTACACACAAATAGGTTTCTAAATAATGTTTTTTAGTTTTCGTATTAGGTTTTATGCCCATCTTTTTATGCCTTCAGTGGTTTTGCTATGGTAATTGTCTATTCCTTAGCTAGTACCTGTTCACATACATCATACAGTGCAAACTGCAGGACTGCAAAAGGTCCTATTGTGATTTGCTCTCTGTTTTCTAGAGAAAGTGATTATAAATATTTTATCTAATAAGGTCCTAAATATCTTATCAGGTGATTGAATGTTGAAAAGCAATCGTTCTTCTGACATTGTGCTTCCCCAAACAGTTGTTGTTTTTGTCAGATCATGTTTTTATTGGTTTAAAGTATGAATTAAGCTTCCCCAACACAAATCCTTTCATCTATGACTATAAATGCACTGTTAAAAAACCAATTTAAGCCAGTGTAAAGTATAACCATATCCATCCACGTCCTCTGTGTTTCATTTTACACTAACTCTTCCTATCCTCATCTTCTCAACTCTCTCTCTGGAGCTCACGAGTGGTTTAAATAATTTGCACCTTGCCAGATATTTTATCATGAGATTTACTAATCGCCTTATAAACAGCTAATTAAATACTGTAAGCAACCATGATCAGTGTTTGCAGATGAAAAAACAGAGGTACTGAAATTAAGTGACTTGAGGTCTATTGCAAAGCTACGTCACACACTTCCAGATTTTTAATCCTGCATTTTAGGACTGCAGCTATTTCATCCCTATCCCCTCCCTTCGATGCATTCAGGAGACAAGATAAAAGCATATTCATGCCATCAGGCTCTTACTGAGTATACAATTCTGTAAAACAAACAAAACCCAAACAAACACCACAACCAAAAAAACCCCAACCAAAACCCACCCCCCCGCAACGGTACCTGGTTGAATTAGCATATTTTCATCATAATTTTCTATGAAAACTTACTTAATATCATCATAATGAGGTCTATTGCAAAGCTACGTCACACACTTCCAGATTTTTAATCCTGCATTTTAGGACTGCAGCTATTTCATCCCTATCCCCTCCCTTCGATGCATTCAGGAGACAAGATAAAAGCATATTCATGCCATCAGGCTCTTACTGAGTATACAATTCTGTAAAACAAACAAAACCCAAACAAACACCACAACCAAAAAAACCCCAACCAAAACCCACCCCCCCCAACGGTACCTGGTTGAATTAGCATATTTTCATCATAATTTTCTATGAAAACTTACTTAATATCATCATAACGCCTCCATACATTTGGCATTTTTCAAAAGTTGCACTTTTTTGCAGAAACTAATAGGAGGCTTTTGAGAATGGAAGACCGGCCTCCTCACTCTCCTTCTGACCCTGACATGGCATCTTGCAGAAATTAAATCATCTTAGAGGAAAACCGGACAATTGTTGACCGACCGAGGACAAGGGTTCGGATTACCATGGTATCGCTTTGTAAGTCATGCCTTCTAATTCTGGTACTGGAAATACGAATCAAAACTGCATTGTTAATAATGTAAATAACGGCACAAAGTAGTCTTTGTCATTGCTCACAGTATCACAAAGCAGAAGCAAGGCATTAAACTGCTTAAAAATGCATAGGCTGAGAAAGTTAAGTACAGTTGCTAATGGTGGTGTTATCAAATAATTTTTAAAGCCACAGGAGGCTACAAACCAGAAGTCAAAGCTCAGCCACCACCTGCATATCTAATTCTTTTGTTTTCTACTGTCCTTATTAATTTCTCTGCTCACAAATGCGGACTTGCAGTCAAGCACTAAAACATACAATCTTTCAAACAAAGCTGGCTCACGGCCTTCCATCATCTGTGCTTTCCTGATACAAAGGTAGGTAAATACCTTGGATATCAAGATCAAAACATACATCACCTTCCAGCAAGAGAGGTGAACTTAATTTTCAGAATCGTGTATGAGCGTTTTTCTTGACAATCCTCATCTGCTGAAATGAACTGGGAAGCCGCAGTCCTTATGCCTTTACAAATGTTAAAATACTATACCCTTGTAATAAGTCCCATAAATAATTTTACACGTGAATAGTCTTGTTGCATCCTACTAATTAACGTCCTCACCAATTTCAATGGAATGGCTCACACGTTTATGCTTGCATGCCAGTACCGCTGAAATCCATTCAGCTTTCATATCTTCGGCTATTTTCATGCTTACAGTTTTGCAGCCTGTTCTACTTCAGAGTAGATTAGTAGGATTTGCCTGGGTTTTATATTACTTTTTCCACATTCAAAGACTCATTGGTAATTTGGCAAAATAGGTTATATTAAGTTTTCCAAAAAAATATCCAGACTACAAAGGAAAAATGGAAGTGAAACCCGTTTGGATAATTAAAACACGCTTGCCAATGTTTTGATAAGGTCACTGGGAGCTAGGACAAGTGATAGGATCAGGACACAAGAAGTTTTTTGGAAACAGACTCATCTGTGTGTGAAATGCAATAGGAAACGCTTATAGGAGGTTTAAGAGACACCAGGCTGTGGGCACTGTATCCTCACAAAATCCATTTGTATACCTTTCAGACAAGTCTGAGAAATAGAATAACATAAAAAGCTATTGTCCATGTCCTGTGAAAAATGAAATTCACTGGACCAGATACCACAACTTCCTTAAAATAATACAGCCCTTCATCACTTCTGCACTTGGATCTTTGTCATGACTTTCAAGTCATAAACTGCTTGAACTGTTAACTCCGCTGTTGCTTTTCTACATTTAAAGGCAGTCAGAACAGCAATCACCTACTACATGCTGTCTGTAACTTCTCCTTAGCTGACGCACTTAGTTCAGTTCAGCCTGTATGTGGCTGGAAGTTTTCTGAGCAGCCCAAAGACTGGAAGGAATTCACCAGTAAGAAAACAGCTTTGGCATCTGAAAAAGTGTTTCTGAATGGTAATATATCCACAGCTCCAAGTTTTCAGCATGCAGTACAAATTAACAACATATATTGTAAGTCTTTTATTCAGCATCAAAAATGAAATGCATGTTTCCAGTACTGGTTACCATGTCTTCATTTCATTGGGCACCTGGTAGCATGAGATACAATGTTATAGGTAACAACTGTCACCTGCCAAGTTTTTCTTTCTTTTTTTTTTTTTTTAAATTGTCAGTAAAGATTTATTATATTATGCTTTACTTCGATTAAAAAAAAATATCAAAAGTTCTGTTGAGGTATGTCGATATGCTTTGACCAAAAGAGACAGTGTAAAAGAAAATAAATCTACTGCCAGCTCAGTGGATATTTCTTACTGTTTCTAAATGGATGCTGGGGATGCAGCTATTACCTATGAAACTTCAATGCCTACAGTGATTCTGAAGACATTAAACTTTGTTTGCTGTTTTAATCATTTTGTCAATAAATGTACACCAGAGTATAATCGCCCCTTGATACAAGTATGCAATTAGTATTAGTACTAATGGATACTATGCATGAAAACAGAAAAAAGTATGCGCTTCTGTAATCCTTAACGGCCATACATGAAGCAGCTTAATCATGGCAGCAACACAGTAAGATAAAAAAAAGTAATCATCACAGGTAAAGAATTTAACACAGGCCAACTCATCACACAACTTAGACACTGTTTTCCTTGCCTGATAAAACAAATGACTGGGAAACCAATACTGAGAAGAGTTAGATAAATAAATAGAATTATAGTTCAATAGTGAGTTGATCTTGTTCATGATGTTCCCATGCACTACTTTTAAGCACACCATTACAGCAATTGCTTTAATTACACTGCAGGATTATATACTGTGTAAATACATTAGAAGGACCATTGATAAACCAAACAAATAAGCAAGTTTCTTATTGCAGATTGATAGAAATAACGAGGTTGTTTCCCAATTCACTTGCAAAGGAAAATTCATAAACAATCTTAGTTTTATACAGACAGACATTTTAAAATATCAGTCTTGCTACTGTGGATCTTTTTTTTTTTCCTTGCAAAAGTAAATTTGTAAAAGTACATTTGCAACTACATTAGAGCACAAGGTATATTGTTCAAAACGTACACATGGGCAGGTTTACTTACAGTGAGTTCTCAGAAATTTAGACTGGCTGCCTTTCTGGGGTGATTGTCTCAACCGTCATGCTTTATTCCTTTTTGATCTATTCACATTGCAAGTTTCATTTTGCCTTAAGTAGGTTTTAGATCAGCCTTGACACTCAGATAGCTCTTGCCTTCAGTAAAAGGTAAACTTCATTATCAGTATGTTTTCTATGATATATGTATAAAAGCATATATACATTATATACTCATCTACCTATCATCAAGGTGTCTTATCTGATCCCATTATACTGTGGGATTTCTTTGTTCCTACATATATTCTAAAAATGAAGGAGCACTGATTTTTAAGTTAGAAGTTCGTAGATGGGAAGGAGAGAGGCAAGTGGGAGAGGGGAATCTGCCATGGGTATTTCCACAAAGTATCTGCAAGTGGAATTATTGAAAGAGCTTTGAAAACTGTGTAAATTAAATGTTTGACAAAAGATCAAACACCTGCTCATCCAGCTGAAGAATGCACTGGAAATGTATCCCTTACGTTAATTTCTGTAGGACAAAAATTACTTGGTATAGTCTTCAGTGCCACTTCCCATGCTCACCATTCATCCCTCTGAAGGAAGAAAGCACTGATTTTTTTTTTTTTTTTAAAGATTAAATTAACAAATTAGTTTGCAAGATTTTGCATCACAAGCAAAATACTGTCCTGTCCTTCTGTATCTCCCACTGGAACAGAGTGTTAACATAACTGCATAAAACTTGTTCTAGCAATATTTTTAAATACAACTCTGCTTAAAGTGAGAAAAATGTTTTGTCATTTACTTGACAAAGTCTCCAATTCTGTGCACTGACAGATCCCCGAAGTGCAACTGAAATATAAACTGCCATAGCGCAGTGCATGCTTGCAGGGGAGGCAGAATTATACTAGTTCCACATAATTGCTTAATCAGATACGTGCTGACGTACTGCTCAATTCATTTTAAGTTGTGCAATGGAGCAAACTCCTACCTGATACTACAAACAGCTGGGATAACACGCCTGCCGATCCAATTCAAAGTATTGGTGACTAACACCTGCATTCTTAGCTACTCACATCAGAGGCTGTCACAGCAACAGCCGCTTTTTAAGCTCTGGGTTAGGAACATGCCTATGCTGCTGTTACTTCTCACGTGAAGCCAAGAAGTACTTTCTAAGATTGGTTCTCCAGAAATTGAGATAATGTTCTGAGCACTAACCCTAATTTTATAGCAACTGAAGAGGAGAGGTTTGTTTAACTATGATCAGGCATGAGGAACTATTTACAACATAAATGAAAAAAACTACACAGTCTCACCGTTCTCCACCAGCATTGTTTATAGAAAGTTTAATACCGAAATGAAGCCGAACCATAGAGCTGTCATCGCACAACTCAATGAACATTAACAGATACGTAAGGAAAAAAAAGTCACTGGCTACACGCTGGGGACTATATTGTAGGCACACCACAGAATGTAAGTCAGTGACCCCCTTGATAGCAGAACAAACACACAGATTAATGCATACTGCAAAGGAAGGGTGACTACATCAATAGGTTACTGATTCAGACCATGAACTTTATCTCAAAATGTTGCATTTAACTTTTAAATAAGGTTTAGGAGAACTTGTAACATTTTGCTCACTGACACAGCTATATTTTATTAAGGACAAAAATGGGTTAGTCTATAAAAATTAAATTATAGTCCTTTGACTGTATCTAGTCAAGAGGAAACACTCTAATTATGAGATTGTGCTGTCAAATAAATGCAAATTCACATCTTTCATATTCTGGGTTAAAAATTCAAACTCAAGTCTACTATAAATTAAAATCAATATTTGAAACATTTCAGCTTTCAGTGATAAGCAACAACCAAAAGAATCAAGTTATGAAATATACTGGTAGAAGTAGAATGAATTATTAAATAAAACTTGGAAGAATAAGGCATTTATATGACACACATTTAAATATCAATTAGGAAAAAAACCAATAAAGGATGATGAACTGAATCATTTTTGTTTTACAACCAATCCTCTCTAGAAGTGACCGAGGGTAACAATGAAACTAAGCTTGCAATGTAAATTTCACTCAATTTGGAATAGTTAGGTTAAAAATTTAAATTGATTCACTAGCTGAAATTTATAATCTCTAAGCTTAAAGTGAGTAAGAACTGCATTTATAGAAGTAAATTAAATAAAATAGAACAGTGGTGCCTGCTATGCACAGCATGCTAGTTACCTCCTAAAGGGAAAATCCAAGGATCTGCTCAGAGACAATATAAAATTGCACAGAAAAAAACCCTCACCCAGAAGTTTCTTTTAAGAGCTCCTTATTTAGTATATTGCAAACCAACTTCTTCACAGGAGTAAGGACAAGTTATGCATCAATGTATGTCTAAAATCTATTAAAACAGTTCCAGTTTGCATTTTCAACGTGCCACAGTCACACTGGCCAGACCGCAGTCTTGCCTGCTAGTCTGAGAAAAGATGCACAGCTGACTATCCCATCCTACCCAGGCAGCACACAAGTGGCTGTCTCATAACACGTCCGCAGGGGTGCGCGTGCACGCGTGCAAGCCCACTTATCCAGAAGAGTTGCACTTTCATCTGTGAGGTGTTTACTTGACCGAAAACACTTCTCCAACCTTCACTTGAAGGAAAGATTACAGATACGTTTCTGGAAGGCTGATACAGTCGGAGGTTGTACTGAAATGAAAATGTGAAGGAACCAGGGAAGATATTTAAAAAAAAAACCAACAAACAAGCAACACCAAACAACTGTTAAGAATGAGAACTGACTTTTTTGTCTGTGTCTATATACCATGTTGATTGCCCTTTGAATCACCACAGCATCCATTCAAACCTATTAAAATACTATAGAAGCTGTGGTGTGCAGAGAGCAAAGCCTTCAAACGTTCAGAGATACTCGGACTTTAAAAGTACCTTGCAAGCAAGCTGTAAGTATCTCCCATCCCCACCACCCTTTCCAAGTAAATTTGAAATAAAATACTCCAATAACACATAGCTTGAAAGAGACTAATCTTCCTTTAAACATATAGCTTTCTTCTCTCTACACTGGAGAGCTGCTAAATATTTTACAGAAATAGAGTCACTGGATGGTGTTACCCAGGACGAAACAAAAGTGGCAGCATTTCAGCTACTGTTGACAGGTAACAACAATTCTTACTATTTTTCTATAATTCCTAATGTAGTGATCTGAAACTACCGGCACAAGCAGAACCAGCCGATTGAGAAGCACTTTGAAAATACTACTGAATAGTTTCCTAATGCAAAGACCCAATGTTACCGTTCAAGATGGATGGCTGCACACATTTGCTAGGTAGAGGAGGATTTTGCTGTTACCGAAGGACTTGCTGAGAAAGGACAGACTACAGCTTGATTTATATTAACAGCATAACAACAGTCCTTTACATCAGTAAACTCCATGCTCTAAAGCGTTGCCCTCAGTTGCAAGATGCGCAGCCCCAGAGAGCAGCTTCCCCTTTAATCAGGGTTCTGAAGTCCCAGCCTGCCTTCTCCTTGAGCCTACCGCTTGGTACAGAGGTCACATCTGTGTTGAGGCACACCACTGAGCTGCTGCTAGCTTGCCCTTTTTAATGCCCAGCGCCTTAACGGCTGTCTGCAGCAAGAGCAGGATGCTGCACGAACTCCAACTCCCACAAACACGCTTCCTTGCCACCCCACCCCGCCCTCAAGTCCCTAATAAAGCTGTAGTCTTCTACTCACTCAACGTGGTGGTCTACACACCGAGACAGTTCTCTCTAAATCTCAAATGCCTTCCATGATGCTGAATAAAAAAAAGCAATTTATAGACAATTGTCAAAAGGCAACAGAGGCGAGAAGCAGAATCACAGCTAGCTCCCTCTTGAACACATTTATCTCCAAATATGCTAACTTAATATTAGTTACAGTAAGGGAAAAGCCCCCTTAGACTTAGAAAATGAATATGGCAAATATATCCATTTGTGCCCTCCTCTCCCCCCAACTCCCCAAAATGTTGTTTTTATCCCTCTCCCCCTTTTGCTTGATGTTTTCTTCTATGGATGAAAGCAAAGATGACTACACTTTCCTTCCCTTAAGATGAACCTTCAGAGTATACGAATTGCTAGAGTAAATAAAAGAAAGGAGGGAATTACTAATTTAATGCTCTTCCATCTCTTGGGGAAAAAGCCCATGTAATTAACTGTAATGAGATTAAACTAACTTGTTATTAATTTCCCAGTGCTGGGAAACTAAATCTGCGACCCATAAGACTGTGTATTAACAGCTTTATCAACATTTGGCCTGCATCCTTCAGTTTTCACACCAGTTTTAAAGGAAAATGATTAACTTCATTGAGTTGCAAAGTCACTCAGAAGTATAAGAAATTGAACCTGGTCCCTTTAGGTAGGAATGCCAGATTCATCTGTAGGTGAAGACTGTGAATGGGTGGAGCCAAAACCAACAAATGCCATCCAACACAAATAAACAGAAGTATAATTACTGAATTCTTACCAAAACTTTTTTCCATTACTTCTTTCTGACACATATCTTGAACATTCACCGTACAATTCACGATGAACTCTGGAGCAGAGCAGTCATTATTTAGCTGGAACTCCTCACACTGGTAGCACTGTATTTGCAAACCCAAACCTGGAACAGACAGAATTTTGCTCAGAATAATAATGGTAATACTATTAAAAAACCAAACAATCAATCAACACGTGCCAGAAATCGTCCTTATCTTTCCCTCTTCGCATTGTGCTGTTCGTAACTACACAGCAGCCCAGCCAAAGTACGACTTTGACAAAAACAACGTAAAAACCCGTGTCTCCCACTTAGCTGAGGCTATGCCTTATGTGCTCAGCACCTGGTTAGGAAGCTGGCTCCTTTCCGCGGGGACTCCG
>NW_008824007.1:492091-492369 GCF_000699105.1 Pygoscelis adeliae
CGGGCCGGGGTGCCGCCGCCAGGTCGTCGGTGCCGGGAGGGTGTTTTCCGCCCTGTTGTAACCCAGCCTGAGGAGGTGACTCGTCCCCTCCTCCCCGGGTAACCGCGTGTTTCTCTTTGATCGTTTCGCAGCCTTATCTGCAAGCGGAGAGTCTGAGTTGAGCTGAAATTGCTGTTTAGTCGCCGTGTCGCGAACTCGCCTAAATGGCTCCTGCCTCCCCAGGCGTTGTTCTCGCAGGACGGCAGGCCAGCCGGGGTGAAAGGGGAGCGGTTCGCCCC
>NW_008824007.1:492469-493285 GCF_000699105.1 Pygoscelis adeliae
CCCCCCCCCACGGCGTCACACCAACCCCTTCCAAAAACCCCTCTTCAGGCACGCGTATGCAAGAGAAGTTTTATTTACGAAAGGTGTTTCAATCGAAAAAAAGTCGAAAAAGACGATGCAAGTTTACAGAGGAAATCACTTAAAATATAACAAATTGCACAAAATATTAACACTGATCATACGATATTTCAAAGATTAACAGGCATGTGCTAAAGAAACGGTAGAGTCTAGAAATATCCCAAATATATCTAGTTTACAGATCGCTGTACAAAAAGCAGTTATAAATACTTCACATCTAGAAAAAATACACAGAACCTTTGAAATAGACTTTCCCTTACGTATAAACAACCTTTGTAGAAAAAACAAAAACACCCCATCCAGGCCAATCCCCCTGCTCCTAGATATGTTTGAACTAGTACTGGTTAGCACCAACATCTTGACGTGTGTCACAAACAGGAGTCGAGTTCTGATTTTTAAAAATAATTTTAGTGTTTACAATTTAATTAAGACCAAAGGGGGACTACAAAAGATAACGCAATATGGTACATTCATAATTTGATAGGAAACGAGTACAGAGGGGGTGGAAGTAGAGAAACTGTTGCAGTCAGAAGTAACGGGGGGGGGGGTGCGGAGTTCTCATTCATACAAGACTCCCGTTTGTGTCAGCAGTGAATTACTTTGACCCTGATCTTTCAAACAGTTATGCACATGATTTATGAAGTCAATACCAGCAGTATCAGGCCTTTTAATCTACTCATTTTCTTGCTATGTCAAAAGTCAAAACCCTTCTGAAATAAGACACCTGTTGTGAAGTTG
>NW_008824007.1:493334-494902 GCF_000699105.1 Pygoscelis adeliae
AATAAAAAATAAAATAGGTTTTGTAAATGGGAGTCCAAGAAAGTTTATTACAGACAATTTGGCAGGCTCGGGTTTATGGTAACGCAGTGTTTCTACATACAGTTTTAAGACTAGAACAATTATAAATCTTTTTAAAAAAATCTACTAGCTTTTCTTGTTAATATTAACATCAATTTCTTTAAGTTAGTAATCTGCCATTACAGGAGCATAGCACCAATTTAATATTTATTGCTGTCATTTATCCCTACAAATATATTTTCCCAAGATATTTACAACTGTACAAATATTCACAAAAGTGCAAAATTAAGACTTTATCCTGTGTAACCGTTCGTTGTGTCCGGTGTCGAGCCCCACGCATCACGATGACTGCCGTCTTGCCTTTCTTATTGCTGTGTGGTGAAAAGCCAGAACACCCTGCTGCGAGTACAGCGATTTGGAGTGAAAATTTCCAACAACCGCCTCTTCTCCCCCCTCCCTCCCCACCCGCCTTCAGCTCTGTTACGTGCCGCAGCCACAGCCCACTGGAAAGTGTCTCTATACATCGTTCGAGCCTTGGCTGGCGCAAGAGGAGAAGCTATCGTATAGAGAATCGCTCAGGGATTCTAAATTGTCCACGTCGTGCCTACCCGAGCTATTTAAGGAAGCTTCTTCTTTCTTTCCATTTTCTTCCTTTTGTCCTTCAACCTTGTTCAGACAGTTCTTCTCTTTTTCTAATAAAAGTACGTTATTGCTGTTAAATTTATTGAGAGACTCCAGGGAAATTTTAGATAATCTATTCTGGGAATCGTCTTTTGTTTCTTCAGTTTGCTTCAATTTCTGTAATAAGTGAGGGAAATATTAGAAACATATTTCTTATAAAGTTATCCTACTGTACACCATTAATTACTGTCTTTCCAAAGTTCACAGGGTTAAAGGAAATAGATTGTTAGATGCTTAAATATCTGTTATAATTCAATAGAACATTAATGTCCATTTTAGGATAAATCATAACTTTAATGTTTCTGCTGAGACAAATAGGACTCCACTTACAAAACAGTTAAGTGCTATTGACGTCTTAAGTAGCAGATCCTGGGTATGCATGTGTTAAGCATCTCCAGCATCTTCACAGTAATTTACGTCTTCTTTATGAATACTTTGGGGGGGGGTATGTTTAAACGGGTATTTGTCTAAGTAGAGTTTGGTGTCTGCTAAAAAAAAAAAGGTGCGTAGACATGTTCAGAGGAAAAAAATGGCATTTTCCATAAATAACAGACGCAAATGAAACTTGCTAGAGAATAACCTCACATTTTGCATGTGTAAGCCTATTGATTTCCACGGACCCAAACCCTCTCTAATAGACAAGAAAACAAGACAGGAAATTATACTGAACCGGGCCGATCCCCACAGACCAGAATCAATCAGATATTGGCCAGGCCAACTCGGAGAAGTGGTGTAATTCTGCCAGAACACCGGACGATGTATTAGCACATTATATTAAAAACACACAGTAGGATTATACAGGAGTAATTTTATCCCTTTGTTAGCTACAGGTATTTTCAATCAGAGATCTGACCAAGGAATAGTTAGGG
>NW_008824007.1:494949-508289 GCF_000699105.1 Pygoscelis adeliae
AAACAGGGTGTTTCAAAATCTGTGTAACTAACTCCTCTTACAGATAATATTGTCACAGAAATATGAGATAACATTCAACATTTTACAGGACTCTCGGAGAGGCAAGATGCAAGAATTCTGAGATACGCTGTCAGAGTGCAAGCCATTCCTCATTTTTGGTATTACCATCAGATAGCGAAGACTGAATCACTAAATTACTGTCAATCCAAGACATTCATATTTTGGTTGAGATAGAAAATGAAACGGTATTTTAAGCACACTGAAAATATAGCATGGCCAGATGTATGGATGATGTGGGTCATCACATACGCAGCTGTAAAGGGTCATTAGAATTTTTTGAAAAATTCAAGTTTCAAGTAAGTCAAACGTCGCGCATGCTGTGCCGCTTATCCCTGGAAATCTTGGGCAAGAGGAAGACAAATTGTTACATAGTTTGATCACTTGTTTTTATGGCTAGTTAGATAAAAACCGAAATGCCAGTCCAATGACTGTTTATGTTGTGATCTTGTTGTATTTCATAAGCTAACAATGCCTGGATTAGTTTAGTATTTTTATCAACTGTTTCAAACAATCTTAAGCAAAGCAACAGGAGATGCTGAAGTCTTAGTAAATGAAAATTTTCTGTTTGGTTCATTAATTAATCTTCTGTCTAAAAGGTTTTAGGAGATGTTATGTCAGACTGGTTTTAGATGACAGTTAAAACGAAGGTCTTCAATATCTGTAATTACAATGTTTTCTGAAATAGAGGAATATAACCCATGGTAACGGGAACAAACACAAAGTTAGGACCCTTCAATATAAATTCTCCACAATTTCAGCTTAAAATGTTCTTCCCTTTGCCCTCATTTAAAATACTATACAGTATTACTGAAACAGTTGTTTCACTTCTCTGGAGGCCAGATGAGAAAATTCTCAGACATGGCATCAATAACATACATATTAGCACTTTTTGCTCTTCAGAGTACTAAACCTAAAATACTTTATTACGTGACAGACGAAATGATTTTTCTTTGTGTATATTTTTCCCACTTCATAGCTTTTCTTTAGATAAATTGAATGTGGCTGCTTAGCACAGACTTGGGGCTGCAAGAAGTCAATACTGGTGTTAGTAAGGTCTATGATAAAACTTTTATTGATTCAAATGGAGCCGATTTCAGCTCTCGGGTAGGAGGAGCAGAGACACCTAGAGTATTTGCTGCACAGAACAGTCCAGATGAAGTATCAAAGTAAGAGTGGGATCTTTGGCTGGCTGAAGGATAGATTTAAACCACAGGACAGGTTGGAGTGAATTCAGTGGTATATTCTGCATATAAGTAGTATAAATAATTTACTATACCCTACAAGCACAACCTAGACGACAATCCTACTTCAATCACACTAGTCTGTAATTTAATATAAGGCTAACAGTTTATAAGATATATTTGAGAAACTGCAGGGAACGAAAGTATTCCCTACAAATTTTAAGAAAAATCATTGAATGAAATGAAATTGAAGTGAATTGAAGCGATGTCCATCAGTGAAACCCACTGGCAAAAGATACACAGAGTACTGAACAGTACATCTACGATACATCGAGAATTAGAGGAAAAACTAATTCTAAAAGTTGTTGTAGCAAAATTTACTACTAAAATAGAGATAGAATTCAGAAATAAGTTATGGATATTTTTTGGACATATATTGTCCTTTTTACATGTCTTACTACCCAGTTACATCCTTTTGTAAGGGAAAAAAAAATCTTTTCCTTTCTTTAAGACATTACTGCAATAGTATGCAAGTATGCAAAGGTAATGCTTGTGTGATGTGGAAAGCAATACTTTGCGTTTTTTCATTTGATGTAAGTGTGATCTGTTCGGCTACAATACACTGTTTCAGGCTGCCTATTGCTAATTTTATAATCAGGTAAGAATGTGGGGTCATCTGGATGGGACTTTTGGTAGGGAATTAACATTCTAGAACTGTACTCAGATATCAGAGGTACAATATGTACGATATGATCTTATCTCACAATTTTATTAGTACAGCTGCACTTAAATCTGTTAAATTTTCCGTTAAATCGTATATGGAATAAAAATATATTTGTAGTTAGAAAGTTAAAATATGATATTCTAGTCTTTGACACATAGAAGAAAACTCATTCACAGCCTGAGCTCCATGAGCAAAAATACAGAAAACTTCAAGCAGAGATATTAATGTAAGAATCTGCATACTCAACAAATCATTTTCTCCCACAGTAACAACATGATGTACATTCCTAGACTTGAAAAGTCAATGATAATTTCTTTAAACTTGGTGTATCAGAACAAATGTTACCCCAAGTTCTTTAAGAATTTTTTTCTGTAGTTACTATAGATACAATTTGGAAAAAAATACCAGAGAGTATTTATTTTGATTCATCCTTAATTACATTTCTTATTTTTCATGGCAGTCACAACAGCTGCTAGATGAATCAAAAGGCAGAACCAAAGCAACTATTATTAGAATTTATTTGATAAATTGTGTATGTGGTTAAGTAGTGTCTTTAGTTTTGTTCATGTAGATTTGTTACTGACTTCACCAGAGTCACAGATATAACAAGGAACAAGGGTTAGCCCAAAGATGTTAGTATTGTGCATTTTAAAGTAGTTAGTTCATTAATGCATTTGAGTCACACTAATGTGAATCAGTAGCTTTTCCTGCAGATAGGAACATTTGGCAGCAGATCAGATGCGTTCTGTATCCACGAGGAATGGGTGAGATTTGGTAATAGTGTAGAGAGCGCCTAACCTCCAGGTCATGGGTTCCAATCAAATCTTTCCTGTATTAGTAGTGACTTTCTGCACAATGAACAGGTGGTTTTACCACAACAGGGAAAAAAAGGACTTGGTGATTTTGTTCAGCGTTGCTAGAAGAGCTAAGAAGGGCCCAACATTACGTGCTTGCTCTCAGACAGGATTCTTCTCAGAAGTAACACTTAAAGCCCTTTCAGCCTGAAGGTGTTGACTTTGCTGCTGACTATTCTGCATCTGTTCTATGTATAAATAAGGTGTCTGCTGCATTCGGTCACTTATATGTTTTCCTAAGTATTAACTTAAGGGAAAAGGTGAAAAGATGTAGTCACAGATTTTGGTCTAAGCAAAAAAAAAAAAGGCTCAGTGCACAAAAGGACTGTGATTTTCACAGTGCCTCTGTAAAAGCATTGGCCCATCATCCTAAAGCAGATGAATGTATAGCTTGTTTTACTTACACTAACTATATTTTTGTATAGAAAATCCATACCGTCATAGCCTTAGGGTATGGGGAGCATTCGTTGTTCTACTCTGTGTAAGTGGAGAGCTTCCCACCACTGGTGTTTCTTAGCTAGTCAGTACGGGGTGCTTTATACCACCTGAGAGCAGTGACTAGTTGTCAGAAGAGGAGAAACTCTATCTGACATAATACAGACATTCATCATGAGACACATCACTTTGAAATAAACTCATGAGTCATGAATCAGAATAATGTTTCCTTGTTGGCAACATCCTAAAGGGAATAACTAAAACCCATTAGCGATATAATAAAATCTGGCATGTCACTTCAAGCACAGCAAATTAGGAAAACAAAACTAGCCTGCAGTTACACTGATACATTATAAGTAGGTGTTATTTCTACATTTATACATCAAATTAGATTTTTTTTAAACTTCAAAAAATGAGAGGTTACATGTGGGTAGAATGCATTTTCAGCGCTGCGTGATCAAGGACCAGTCACAACTGCAGCTGTTCTGAACGGCTCAAAGGCTCTGCAGGTCTAATAGGAAGGAGCAGGGAAGGATGGGCTGGTTCACAGGTACAAAGGACCCCACAGCTGGCATGCAGAAAGGAATGCAACAGCAAGTCCATTTTTTCTATATGGTAACATGCAGAAGCTCTGATTGCCTGGAGGTCAGGCTATGCTTATAAGGCATGCCGGAGCCCAGAATTAGCAATGAACCATTCTGCAGGATAAATGTATTTTCCAGCTGTCTAAGTTTAGTTAACCAGCACTTTAAAGGGCTCAGAATCAGTTACACACAAGAATAAAATGAAGTTTATTTATGTCTCTCATGCACCGGGCAATTTAGTTTTTAGATTAACGCAAAGGCAAGAAGGGCATTGCTTCAAGTGAAGTATAACTGCAAAACACTATTGGGTAAAAACAACTAAATTGCTATGAGAATTAAATATAGATCAACAAAATCAATACTTAATTGTATAACTCAAGGTCTTTCATTTCAGATCTGATCTCTAATAGGAGATACAAAGTATGTTCACTTTTTAGTTATTATTTAAGACTTTATTGTGAGGGAAAAGAATTTTCTAGATTTTACCTTTTTAAAAACTGTTAGTTACTTTGTCTGCATATGTTCAAGGTAAACTTGATCCCACAATGCCACTGTTTCTTATTTTAAATTCAGAGTTTTACCAATTTAGATATCCTCTAGTCCTATAATTGCTTTGTATTTATGACACAATGGGTCTAAGCGGGATATGCAGTTGCAGCATTACATAGGTTGCTCATATATAACCTGTTCAGTAGGACATTTTTAATACGTTCACAGCGTCTTGTAAAACAGGTATATTGAGATACAGAACAGTATTCTGATCAGAGAGATACTGGTGTAACCAGAAGTAACTTCCCACTGAATTCAGTGGTGTTACTCGACGGGTTTGCAGTAGAAAGGTGTAACGTGGAAAGGGTTGGTTTTGAACTACCAGGTAGTAGCTTTCCATCAGCTAGCCAGGACAGAATGCAATGGTAGACTCCGTGGAAAGTGAATAATCTCCAGATCTCATTTAAACATCAGGTGGACAGGTAACACTCTGCAGTGAAAATAGTTGTACAGTCACATCCAGGAAACTACAAAGGTGAAAGCTGTAACTGCATGACCTCTGCTGTATTACAGCTGAGCTAAAAATGCGATGTTTGAACTTCTTTCTCTTTAAAGCATAACCTTAAATAATAAGCTAAGCCTTGCTCTCCCTTGTATATTGTCAGAAGCTTTCATCTATTTTCTGGACTGACAGTAAAATAATTTTTGAAATAATGAATCACTTTTTTCTACTTGAGCAGAAATCCCATGATTATTTTGCTGTAGCAGACAATGACATTCTCAAAGACACACCATCAAATTTTCAAGATAAACAGTAAGTGCCAGTTTCTTGGGAAAAAATGCATTGATGTGAAGTATTTTTAAGTTCATTAGTCTGTTCGCAGTTTATAGGAAAGCCGTATATACATATATCATCCACTTATGGCATTATGGGTAATATAACAATGACAACAGAACCAAACCTTGCCTACTGTATTTAAGAGTATAACAATCTACAAATATATTTTAGTATCACAAGGACAGCATTTCTGGTGATCCTGAATTGTAAGTAAATTACCTTAGAGGAAATAAAGCTGATAAGCGTGAACTGTGTATGATTCATAACTGTAGATCTGGACAAAACAGCTATCGCTTAATGAATGGGTGACTGAGGAGTTGAGACTTACATTGTCTATAGCTTGAATTCTTGCGTGGTTTAGGAGATAAAAAATAGTTTAGTGAATTGAGCCTTATGCTTTCAAAAGTCTGATTTTCATAAAACAATGAGATGACTAGGTACATTCAGCATTCTAATGCCAAGAATATCATCCTCATAATTTACAAAGTATGATTATTTTGTTGCTATGACAAGACCGTTTGACCTGATTAGGTATATACCAACACTCTTTGAACTTTTGCATAACTTAATAAACCAGGATTTTCAGGTCCCAGTTTCCAGGTCAGGTAAATCTAGCTTTTTACCTTCTGCTCAGTTGTGAACTGAATGCCACAAATGTGGTTGTCTTCTCATAGTGCCTCAGAATGGCCACTGGCTGCCTCAACTGTGCGTGGACAAAGTTTACTTAAAACAGCGTGAGAAAATACAATTCTAAGTGGCAGTACCTTGCAAAATGGCCACAATGCAGGTGCTCAGTCAAGTGTATTGAGGGGATTTAATAAAAGAAAAGAAATTAAACACCAGTACTTTCTCCAGAAGGTAAAGCAGGGCCCCACTCTGTTCACATTGGCAGCATCACCAATTTTGCTTCTCACAGAGGGAATCTACCCTAAAAGCAATGCTTACTGCAGTCAGAGGCTCATCACAAGGCATTAAGGAAGAAATATCCATGGTGAGAAAGAAAGCCGATACTCAGTTTTTAGAACCTGATAGACTGAAAATGAACAAGACATGCGTAGGATACACTTTACTTTTCAGAGATTCTTTTAGCTCTACTTGTAGAGGGAGTTAGATAACAAAATTGTTCTGATTTTCTAGTGATGGGGAAAAAATCACAGTGAAAAAAAATTCATACTGAAAGATAAGATTGCTGACAAAGTTATTGAACTCAACCATTTGAAGTTCAATACTATTCCTTGACAGAATTATGTTGAGGGTTATGTTGCCAGTGGTAACCTACCGAATGGTGCTGGGACTATGCAGTCCTAAGTAACTTCACTGTTTCCGTCTTCATCAGACTGTATTTCACTACACAGCATTTACATATACAGAGGTTTGTCCTACTGGATCAAAGTAGTTGTCCTCACCTTGATGAAAGTATGGCTGATTGTTTCAATAAAGAAGGGGCTTTATAAAAAAAGGGCTACAATTTTATCCTAGATTAGAGGTTTGGAGGATTTTTTTTTTTTTTAAATTGGGATACTTACTCAGAACTGAATCAAGAAGGGGAAAAAAGTATAGTTTAAGAAAGATTTTTTAAATCTAATACAAAATGCGGTTCTTAAAGAGACAGATTCTATCCCACATTAGGCTGTAGCAAAAAATTCCTCTCAAACTCAGTAAATACAGGATCGTTCTCATACAACATATAATCTCACTGACATTTTCAGTAATCGGGGTCATTTTTCTGTATGGCTGAACTATTCTCAGACTACTGTTCCCAAGTATTAGCTGTGTTCTTACCTGTCTTCATCTTCCACCTTTGGCTTTTCTGAACAAGACTATTTATTTTGGTAATTACAAAGACACTTATCCTCTCGCTCTCCAGTGATGTCTGAGTTCTGGCCTGTAATGTCTGTATGTCAGTCACCCAGCATACTGATGGAAACGGAATTGCACTTCAAGACTGTACTGCAAATGGTAATTGGTAGTGGGCAATGATTTTCCACACTAGTAATCCTCTCTTTTGAGTACTGGACTAGATTCACTTCAGGTTAGACTGTGACTATCCAAGGCACATCAGCTGACCTAAGGGCAAAAAGACAGAAGCAGCAGACAGAGAAGGAGCAATGTTATGTGGCAGCATCAAGAGCAAATCAGCAGTATGAAGAAACCATGTGGAAATAATTCTCCCAGCTATGAAAATTGGCTTGTTGGATGCACTAAGAGGGCTGTGCTGTCCGCAGGGGAGTTCAAAGAGTATGGATCTCTGCTGGAAGACCTGCAGAGGAAAGAAAGGGAACGTCCCTTTTTACAAGTTTAAGATGATTCACAGAGGTCATTTAAACAAAGGAGTGAGCTCCACAGCGAATAGTTTTCTCATTTTTAGCCTTTGAGGAAGACAGTTGGGAAGAGACAAACAATCTTTCCAGACCCATCAGTCCACCTCTGCCTGACTGCACATTTAGCCATTGTGGCGGGAGCCTCCATGTTTGTGTATATGGTGCACACACATCAGAATGATACTTCTTCCAAGCTCTCACCAAGCAGACATACAGAGGTGATAATTTTCACATTTGGAAGCAGGATCTTCTTTATTCTTAAAAAAATCTGAATTAGCATGCTTAAACCCCACCCCAAGAAAATAGTTTATTTTAGGAGCCTGAAGTTGTCATTTTCCTTTCCGCTCCAGATTTTAATCAACTCTCTACATATCAGAGTTTTTTTACCTCTAATGAATCTAACCAAAACCCACTGCCCTTTCTCTCCCCTTCTGTGACACCTGGCCTCTGGAAGGCACTAATGAAACCCACCAGGTGTGCCCTCCTCTAGGAGGATATGGATACCACCTTTCCTAAGTGAGGGCTAGGGGATGTGGCTGGGGGGGCACGCCACATGTTGCACTGGTAAGTGGTCCTGGAGGCAGCCGAGGAGGAGGAGGAGGCTGTAGCCCAGGTTGCCTTCCCCGTAAACCTGCTGCAGCCTGAACTATGTGCATACCGTTTTCTGACCCTGTGCAATGAGACTACAAAAGTTCCTTTGTAATCAGAGAAAACTGGGACAGGATAGATGCAAATAATGATGCTGGTTACATGACTGCACTTGCCACCTCTTCAGCTAACATTATGATCTGCACAATTTCCAGTACTGATTCGAGCAAAGCATGAATTGCAGAATGGAAACCTATGTTTAAGTTCATCCGCCATCAAATCCTACATAACAGTACAGTTATTTACGTGTACTTTCTAAATTTATGCAAACAATTTATTTGTGCTGTAGGGCAGAATATTTTAAGGGACAGAGGCACAATATGCACAAAAATCTGAGCAGGAGTTTCAGATATAGGCTGCAGAACCAAATTAAAGTAGAAGGATAAAACCTCTCTTGCAATTTTTTAGTTCATTTCAGTACACCAAGTTGTATCAATAAAGAGCCCATAGTATAAGTCAGCTAGAAAATAAATGCTATGAAGGATGTTCCATTTTATGTCGTTTGAATTTGATTAGTGATTAGTCTTGGCGGTTAAACCACAAGGGAACAGAAATCAAAGTTTCTCTGCTGTGGCTCTGTAACAACTGGAAAACATTGTTGGCTCATGTCCTGTACCATGATGGGATATTAACCTAAAATCTAATTAATCTATGAATGAATTACGGTTCTAGAAACATACTATATTATAATCAATTTTAAGTGAGTTCCTAACAGAAGATAAGATGAAGAAAAAGCTGTAAAATTACCAGAGGTTGATAAATTCTGTTTACTATGACTGATGATTTTTATGGAGGGTAATTTTACAATCCATCAAACTTTCGTCAGTTCAAGAATCATGCTGCCAAACGTATGCCGTAAATTAATTTTTAAATTTACATATTTATTAAAAATCTTACTGAAAACAGCAGGAAGTAAGCCTTGTTTGAATAATAAAATAACTTGTTATTCTACTGGAAAGAAAACAAAAAATAAACAATCAACCTTCTATTCAGATGATTTTATAGTAAGGCAATAATTATAAACAGCTACATGAATTAGTTAACCAAACAATGTATTAAATAGCCAACCCAAAATTAATCAAGAATTAAAAAAACTGTTGGAAGATAATCAAGTAAAAAATGTAATTTAAAAGCTGAGAAATTAATGGCTGAGTTTCAGATGTGCTTGAGGACATGTTTGTTAACTCAGGCCCACTGGCAGGAGCTCCCGGAGTCCCTGTGAAAGCATGGGGAGCTGCAGGTGTCTGCCTGCGTGGCTTCCCCGCTCAAGGTGCTGAAGAGGAAAGGAGTGTTAGCAATCTTCTCATGCACGTGGCCACAGTAACGTGCCCAGTGTGATGTGCTGCTGGCTCAGGAAATCATTCTGTGACCCAAGCCTATGTTTATTCTCACAGAACAGAAGTCCACTGTAAGAAGGCGTTACAGCTGCACCCTGGGCGCCTCCCGCTAAAAGCTGAACAAGAACCATAGAAACATCTGCTGAACAAGGGAATAAACAGAGACAACAAAGGAGCAAAGACCATGGCATGTGGTAGGATGTGGCATAACCCATGAGGAGACCAAGAACTACTTCCCCACCATTTATACAAGGAAGGATGAAGAAGTGTGCCAAAATGGTGGAACTGGGAAGCACGGTGATATGATCTGGGGCAAGTAAGGCACCTCAGAGACCGGCCGAGCAGAGTTCTTGGTTGTGTCTACTTGCAAGGCCTCATTCCAATGTTACCCATCAGTTATGTTACAAAGATTTTCTGCTTCACCTTTGACGTATTACTCCACTGCTGTGATTCCTGTGGTGTCCATATCCCACAGACATGCTCCTGGTATCAAAAAAGCACCGGAGCCAGGTCTCACGTCCTCATTGTTTCCTCCCCTGGTCTCACCTCCACAACTGCTGCAGTTACCTTTGACCACTACCACCGCTGGGGCCAGCCATTCACAGTCTTAAAATGCCTACTTTGCGTGTACAAAATACATAAGCCATCCTGCCTGCATCCATCAGAAACAAGACTTGCGTTAACTATAACAATTGTGCTTCCTTGCTCAGCCCTCTCACTTGTCTCATGAGAGACCGGGGTCAAGGAACAGGCCTTCTCATTTGATTTATGGATTATGGAGTAACAGGTGTATGTTCAAATACCGCAGTATGCCTGGTACCTAAGAGAATCCGTGTTGTTTGGGGTGTCTGCCATGGTTACCAGAAGAAAGCAGTATGCCTGTGCTCATGGTGACAACACCAAGAACAGAAACAGGCTAAGATTAGATTTAATAATTTAGCCAGTGGACTAAAATAGATCTTGATGGAAAAAATATAGATTGTAACTAATCTCACGTTTATCAGACAACTCAAGGATATAGTCCTGGCCTGTGACTCAGTAACTGTGTAGATTAATCCAAAAGGAAATGAGACGCAGGGCTACATGCAGGGAACAGGCAATTAATGTCATAAATGCAGATTGTAGATGATATTCCTTTGCCCAGCTCTAAAGGATGATCAAAAAGAAACATTGTGAATTAAGCAGACTAATGCTGGGCACCTAGATGACCACTGCTGGAGATGCAGATGGAAGTTCCTACAGCCAGGAGATTTATGAAGTGTTCAACTTGCCTCCTCACAAAATTAAAGCAGTGATACACATTTTGATTAATACACGTATCATTTGGCTGTGATCTGAGGAGAATTTTAGTTAATTTATGGGTTTAGATTTGTTTGCTTCATCTTTTAGATACAAGTACATCTGTTTCTGGTCATGAGAACCTTTATCCTACTTTGTGATTCAGCCAGGCATACAAAATGTCTCTCACTTGGATCTGGTAGGAGGCATTAGTGGTTGCAAACTCCTTGTGAGGGGCACAGCCTCGAAACAGAAAGGAGTCAAGGACAAGTGTGCTGGACAGACCTTTGCCTTTCCACCACTGCCTTCCCTGGATACCAGCAAGGTTCAGGTTAAGCAGCTAACAGGATCTAAAAGGCTGGTAAACATTTGTGCTGAGTCCACCTGGGCTATAAAAGTCCCCTCTTAGAATGTAAGGTGTTACTGTGACAAGGCTTTGGAGGCTTTTTTGGAGAAAGGAAGCACAGCGAAAATATATATTGGGAATCCCAGTTCTGTGGGGTCTGACCCCCCATTTGGCTGTGAGAAAACCTTTGTTGGGAATGATTAAAGAAGGAATTCGGTGTGAGGAACCAGGACAGGCTCCGGTTCCCACAGTGGGCTTCCTGCAGTGACAGAATAATGTAGTATTTTTTGTATTGATTTTGCTACAATTTGTGTATAAATAAAGAAATGTGTATGTGAAGTGATAGCCAGCCACATGAATGGATTTGTTGGACAAATACTTTATAAGATTTATTGACCTTAGCAATACAGAAGTGTTACTGTAGTATTAACACTGCAAACTATTGTGAGATACTGGTAATACAGAACATGTTCCTATGCCTAAAATACAGATTATAATATTGTTAATATAATAGGCCACTAGGAGGACTAAAATACAAGTGGAATTCATGCAGACACAAAATAGAGCTAACATGCACTCATTTTTTGAATGACCAAAGATGATACAAACAGGAAACTTGGATAAAAATACAGAATAAAGCAGTGCCCAGGCCCTATTAGCGAATGAGTAATTTGAAAAGTGTTGCTGAAAATGAACAGGCATTTGATATTTATTGGAATACAAAAAAAATCTTTAAAGTCTTGATTTCTTTAATATTTTAGATTATTCAGGGTTCAAATACTTGTAAGAATGGAATAAAAATTTCCTCCGCGCACAGACGTTGTTAGGAGCCCTGTCTGGACAGCAAGACTGCTGAAGGTGGTATAGTTCTGCTCATGCAAAACTCTTTGCAGGATCAGGGTGTAAATTTGCTTCTGACATTCTGAAAGTTCCTCAGCAGAGGGGCGATGTGTTTGTGCTTAGCCCTTGTAGTGCAAGATCCCATCTTGAGTAAGAATGCTTGATGAGAATATTAAGTGATAATGATTATTTGCTTAGCACTGCTATGGGGCCTTCAAAGCCCTCAAAGCAGCCTGCTAACAGTAGTGGATTAAATTCTAAATGCAGCTGGAAGGTATTATTTATATTCTTTATTTAAAAATGGGGAATTTAAAGCAAGAGAGGTTTAGCAATTTGGACAGTCAGCCAGAACATCACCCTGATCTCCACAGTCCTGCACTCTGAACTGCTAAGCTTTTTGTCACTATTTGTATATTTAGTTTTTTCTTTGCAGGCAGAAAATTCTCTGTGGGAGGACAGAGGCCTGTATCGTTCTCCACTAGAGAGCATCTGAAATGCTCTTCAACATACAGGACCTGGCATTTTATCCCATGTATGTGGTAGTTAATCAAATGTTTTGCACTGACTTCAGTAGACTTTGGATCAGACTCTTGATGCATTAGAGATAAATTATTTAACTTACTGAGTTCCCCTAGAAACAAAATATTGAGCTGCAAACAAAGCTAACAAACACCAAATGGGATACCATCTGCTGCAATGAACAGAACATGACCAGTTTCCCCCATGCTTGAGATTCTTCCAAAATACAATCTCAAATAGGTTTGTTAAACTCTCAACTGTCTCACAAAATTGGCTTAGCACAGGTTAGCAAATGCTAATGCCACCAGCAACAGCAAGCCAGACTCTCATATATCAATTGGGGTTGTCTGTGATTTTATTTCTATTGGACTGCCTTGTGTAAAAGCTCAGGGCTTCTTTGCTATCCAGAGCCTATGGAGCCTATGGAGATGTATCTGTTCATGCCTTGTGTCCTAGGGCCTATGGACGCTGAGTAGTTTCTGTCCCTGAGTAAATATGAATGGTAATTATCTATATAATGATGCACTCATAAATATGGATTCTTTTATCGTTCGACATCCAGAATCCATGCCTTACAACCTGGAGGCAAAAGAAACTCTGGAACCGACTGCCCCGGGGTGGAAACACAGCCCCACCATTTGCCATGGACTGATCCAGACTGCACTGGAACAGGGTGAAGCTCTGGAACACCTGCAGTACATTGATGACATCATCGTGTGGGGCAACAGGAGGAAGTAGTTTCTGAGAAAGGGAAGAAAATATTCCAAATCCTTCTGAAAGCCGGTTTTGCCATAAAACAAAGTAAGGTCAAGGGACCTGCACAGGAGATCCAGTTTTTAGGAATAAAATGGCAAGATGGACGTCGTCAGATCCCAATGGATGTGAT
>NW_008824007.1:511053-516548 GCF_000699105.1 Pygoscelis adeliae
TTTCTTACTTTTACTCTTCCAATTCTCTCCCCCATCCCACCGGGAGGGGAGGCACGGTGAGCGAGCGGCTGTGTGGTGCTCAGTTGCTGGCTGGGGTTAAACCACAACACTCCCATAGGAATGGCAGGAGATAACTGAAATCCCAAGTCCAGAGCATTCCCTACTTGGTATCAAAGTTTTTGGCTGTGATGGAGAATGTGTGGGTTCCCAAACGCTTTCACAGGGACAGAAGGACTCTGCTGAACTAAACGCAGCGCATGTGACACTAGTGGGTGCCATCAACATTAGCTCCCTTTCCACTTAGAAAACATACTAATTGAGCAAGCATGTAGTTTTTATGTCATGTAAGGAAAAAACCCAATAGTATTTGCCCTGTAGAACAAGACAAAAAGACAAATGTCTTCATACCTGAATTTCCTACATAGCCAGACAGTTCATCTTCTAGTATCACCACTACAAGTGATGAAACTACCATGAGCAAACAGAACCTCCAAAGACTATTCAGTCTTTAGCAGTTAACTGGAAAGGCTACAGCTGTTCACATTATGCAGCTCTTTTACATGGTGACTGCTGTTCTTTGGCTTGCTCTGCTGCCTCTGTTTTCATCGCTGTGCTACTAATGATGTCATAATACAGATTCCATGTTTTTCCAATGGATTTTATTTATAGAAATGCTGTATTATAAATGTTGAACTCTCTGGTACCCTGGCTTGTTATAGTGGTTCTCCGAAACATGAAAAGAAAGGATGATGTTCCAATACTAGTAATAATAAAAATATTTTGTAAAATTATATAGAAGATAGTTTTAGCATTTTCCAGTTGCTCATACTCCAATGGTATGGAAAATGCAATAAAGAAATGGGTTTAAAAGTACAAGAGTTTCATTATGATATGATCTTAACTGTAACATTGTAGTACCAGATTAAAAAATACACAGTATTTGGCCGTCCTTTTAATTCAGGGGAAAACGTCTGCTGAGGTTCCATGACATTGCCCACAGAGCCAACGTACAGAAGTAGGATGCTACAGAGCAAAATTCTGCCAGATAAAGGGAGAATATCCAGACCAATTTTCAAGCACCTATATGAACACCATGATTTTCACAGGATCTAAATACGTGACTGTCAGAGACATCAGCAATTGCTGCAAATTTCTAGCACCTTTGAAAACTGGGCAGCTGAAGTGTCTAAATACGAATTTAGGCACAGCCATTAGGAAATGAAGCTTGAAAAAACTGGCCTATATTTTTACTGATTAGGGGCCACAAGCAAGACTCTGCAGTTCTTTCAACAGCCATCAGGAAGTGTGTGCTGGCTGCTTAGCTACTTCTATTCCTTGGTTTCAGGCATTGTCTGAAAAGCTCTAACATTTCAAATCTGTTTTGCATCTTAGTACACGCGTTACAGCAAGTTTCCCAATCTGGTAACTCTTCTGTGGATACAGTGCCTTGGTGAAGCTTAGACACTCCTGTTGTAAGAAATATCATAGACTATTACTGCATGATGAACATTTTAATTTTATAATGCTCAGCAATATAATATATTCATATTTAATTTTTTCATTCCCACCCACTTCTGCTTTACTTTTCATCCACCCAAATCCATCCAATAATGCAACCATCAGGCATAGTCAAGACGGGTTCACAAAGGGAAATTCCTGTTTAACTAATTTGATATCCTTCTATGGTAAGGTCACTGCCTAGTGGATGAAGGGAAGGCGGTGGATGTGGTTTTTCTGGGTTTTAGTAAGGCTTTTGGTACTGTCCCTCACAGCATTCTTCTGGACAAGTTGTCCAGCTGTGGGATGAACAGGTACATGGTGCGCTGGCTGAAGAACTGGCTGAAGGGCAGGGCTCAAAGTGTTGTATTGAATGGGGCTACATCTGGCTGGCAACAGGTGCTCCTCAGGGTTAAATTCTAGGGCCAGTAATTGTCCATGTATCTAGCAAGAGCTCATGACCTCTAGTCGTAGTTGTTTACCTGAGGCATGCCTCACCATTTATTCTCTTTGCCATCCTCCAGGCAGTGAGCAGAGATAATGTCATGCAGCTCAGGTAACCAGCAGCCAGGATGCAAATGGCTGGCTGAACACCCACACTCACAAAATGGTTTCCCCAAACTATTCAGCAAATAAATTCATTCAGCAAACAAACAAGGCAGGTTCACTCCTGCAGGAGGAACATGTCAGCCCTGGAAGGGACCACATTTGCCAGTAACGTTATTTCTGAAGCTCACCACTCCAAAGCCTACAGAAAAGCTGACCATCTGCTACATGTTCAAGGTTGGCTGGACACCTTATTCCTACTGTTGTCTCAACATCTCATGTGCTTTCAAAGGTTTGGATATACTTTGAGAAAAACTGAAGGATATGGCTGGGAACTGTTGTCTCTCAGTTCAGTTGGGTTTTGCAAGTGTTTTCTGTGCAAACAGCATTAAGAGAAGGTACTGAGGCCACGCAGAGGTTCTACATTAGCAGCTTCCATTTCAGAGCAGGAAACCCAACCTTACACTGGTTGGGTGGCCCATACACACTTTTTTCCTTGCAGGAAACAAAACCCCAAACCACCACTGCTCCAAAGCAAGCACATGGAGCACTGGGCAGCTGGCAAGCCTGAATCACCATGGCTTTCCTTGTGCACAACAGGATTTGCAAGGACTGTGTAAATATTGATTTCAGAAATACTGTAAGCAAGAGGCCAATTTGTGACCTATTCTTCCTTTCATTTCACAAATAATTCCAGCTACTATTCTGCACAGCAACTGTGCAGCAATCTTGTCTTCCTTTTCCACTCTGAAATCCCTTGCAGCCTCTGCCTTCGGCTCCTGGTGCTCTGTAGCTAGGAGTGCTTTTGCATACACACAGTTTAGGCTAAGGATGGTCTCCATCACTAATGCAAGTCTTCTGTTTTCAGCATCTCTTCTTGACTATGCCTAGCTGTTGTTAGGAAATGAATGGTCAAAATTTGGAGACAAGACTTTTGAGCAAGGTGAGCAAGTTGCTTTGCTACTGTGAGCTACTAGCTGGTTTGGCTCCATACTTCTGCATTTTCAGTGGTCTTAGGAAATAACCAGTTCTGCGTTTAAGGTGGAGTGAATCAGAGTTGAGGAAGCATAGTTTCTGTTGCAATATACTGACTGCAGTACGGGATTTACTCTCATCATTGGCAGCCTGGGTTTCTGTCGCCACAGACTCCTCAAAACATTTGTGTGAAGAGGCATGTGAACATCTACAGGTCAGAGTGGAAAGACAGTGGGTGCACTTCTGAGGGAAAGGGCACATATCTTCTGTGGCTTTGAAAATTTCTGTGGCCCTACACACGGTATGAGGATTTGCAAGGAATTTGGGGACTGACGTGCTCCTGAAAATCTTGATAGTTCCACTGAGGGATTGGTTACATAATTCAGGTAGATGCCAAGCTCCCTTCTCTGCATTTTGGGATTAAATGTCTGTTCAGTCACAACAATTTCTCCTATATTTTTTCCTGCAAGCTAATTGTTTCAAGTAAAAAAATCACTTGCTATTAAAGCAAAAAATCTCATTTTACTGATGAAAGTATTATTTCAATTTTCCATTTGCCAAATGTTTCCCTTTTTTATGGCTTTAGAATCTCCCATGTTTGGGGGGGCAAAATTCCCACAGCCCTAGAAGGAACAATGGTGATTTCCAAACTGCACGTAACCATGCTAGGGTAAGATGAAAGCTTTCATCAACAAAAATCACTCTTCTTGCAAGGTATGCTGGAACAACTCTGCTTTAGACTAAGTTATCTGGGAAGAGAATAAATGAATAACTGGTACAGCTTTATTGCAGTCACTGTGCAGTTACAGAAAGTATCATAGCTTCTTTTGCAAAACTAGAGTGCAAAGATATCTGTGAATAGCACATGCTGGACTGTTTTCAGCATGAAAACTAACATTTCTGGTTTGCAGAGACTCCCTGGAGTGCAACAGCAAAGGAAGGGTCTGTCCCAGATGGCTTTCCCACGTGCTCCCTGCATTGCGTTCCTACAGCCATCATTACAGGGATGCACATGTCATGGTCCTGACTTGGAAACCCCTGCACATCGAGGAGCCAGTGATCCTCATCACAGCTGGCCCTAGTGGGCATGGCTTGTGCTGTGCTGCATGCCCAGTGTGGCCTCCAGGATGTGCTGTGCATGGCCCTTGGCCACAGGACAACCTTCACCACCTCACTGTGATGGAGGAGCTTGCTGCTAGCTCCCACACGGTATCAGCAGCCTTGCCGTTACCTAAAAATGCAGCAAGAAGTTCTCACGGCAACATCCTTTCTGTCTGATGCATGGAATGATGCATGGAGCTGTTTTCTTGTAAGAAAATCATATAATAGCTCAAATGACTGAACTAGTGGAACCTCTCCATGGATGGGGTCTGCATGGCACACTGCCCTCATCAGAGACCTGCTTAGTGCCGCACAGCTAGGGGTTCCCAGTATCTGAAGGGGCACAGCATTACATCCTTTACAGTGCTAGCTCTAATAAACAGCATTTGAATTATACTTCACAGCATCTGAACGCCTTTCTTACTGGGATCATAATGAAGCAGCACCTCCTGGTGCATAACAATGTGTCAGTCCACACAGCTTCAGCATGTTCCTTACAGGCACATCAGGCTGCTGCAGTCCTGGCTAAGTGCAAACTCAGCCCTGAGACCTCACTGACAAATCGACTCTCCTCCTAGAGAGGTGGTTGGCTACCTCCATGCCTTCTACACTATGGCAAAGCAAACTCAGAATTAATATATAAAAATAATGTATTAGAAAAAAGTATGACTAATGTTTTCAGGCATTTAAAAAAAAATAATCTTTGGAAACCATGAGAAAGTTGCCCTGGCAACATTGTTTTCCATTCTTTTTTTGCTGCTTCTTGTGTGCCTATTTCTCTAGCTTACATTTCTGACAGTACACGATATACACAACAAATGCAGCTCTTGAAAGGGAAGAAAATCAGCATTCAGCCAAATAAAGGTCTTTCTTCCCTCTCACACCATCAGGGTGGAGTAGTCCCATCTATGATTAATACCAGTAAATTACAAAAGCTAGTTTAGAAATTTTCAGGACTGAAAAAACTTATTATTCAGAAAAAAATATTTTGAATAGCTTCTATAGGATGGATGACCCAGATTACGTGGGAGGGGCAAACACTGCTCTTAGCCTTTTTTCAACTGAATATGAGCCCAAAAGGAGCTATTACCTCCGTGTAAATGCCAATTTTCATTAAGTATACAGGAAGTAATGTAGCAGCTAGGAGGTAACTGGGATATAATTTAAGTTGACAGCTTTGAGATCTCTTCCCTTTGGTCAGATCTCATTGAATGGACTTGGGGGTACTGGTGGATGAAAAGCTGGACAGGAGCCAGCAATGTGCGCTCCCAGCCCAGAAGGCCAACCGTATCCTGGGCTGCACCAAAAGCAGCGTGGCCAGCAGGTCGAGGGAGGGGATTCTGCCCCTCTACTCTGCTCTGGTGAGACCCCACCTG
>NW_008824007.1:516713-524272 GCF_000699105.1 Pygoscelis adeliae
AGGCTGAGAGAGTTGGGGTTGTTCAGCCTGGAGAGGAGAAGGCTTCGGGGAGACCTTCTTGCAGCCTATCAGTACTTCAAGGGGGCTTATAAGAAAGATGGGGACAAACTTTTTAGCAGGGCCTGTTGCGACAGGACAAGGGGGAATGGTTTTAAACTAAAAGAGGGTAGATTTAGACCAGAGATAGGGAAGAAATTTTTTACAATGAAGCACTGGCCCAGGTTGCCCAGAGAGGTGGTGGATGCCTCATCACTGGAAACATTTAAGGTCATTTTGGATGGGGCTCTGAGCCACCTGATCTAGTTGAAGATGTCCCTGCCCACGGCAGGGGGGTTGGACTAGATGACCTTTAGAGGTCCCTTCCAACCCAAACTATTCTATGATTCTATGATTCTATATGTAATAGGATGTCAGAAAAATAAGTTTTAAATGTTTGACTGGCAATTATTCAGATAATTCTTCAAATAATCACTTGTGGTTTTATTTGCTGAGAATAACATTAGAGTTGTTACGGGAAGTTCTTAAGGCTACAGCTTTTTATAGTATGTAAAAGTTTTAGTGACCTCTATTAATGATCAGGCAAAGAATAGAGTAATCCAGAGAAGGTGGCACTAATGGGAGCGGAGCTATCAGGATGTGTCTCAGTCATTGATGGACTGATGGGCAGTTCAGGCTGGGAGGACTCTGACCTGTGCTATGAAAACTTGTATCATTCTTCTTAGCCTTTGTGAAAGATAATTAAACATTTAAATTACATAGCTATTTCTTAAAAACTTCCCAAACTTCCTGTGTCACTTTCTTGCTAATAAGACTGCTAAATCCCATGTTTGTTTCTCCTACCAAATACAAATACTACTTTCCATGAAAATAATATGGATGCTGCACAAGGCCTGGAATTCATGTACCAGGGCCTAAAAATATAGTAAGAAATAAAATATTTCACTTTGGGACTTGCTATAAATTAGAGTGTTTGAGTTCATAAAAAATATTTAACCAATGTTTTTCTTAAGGATTTAGACAATCTGTGTGTCATATTGCACAAAATCCAGTATAACTTCTCATTTAAATAAAAAGTGAATCACTTTTGGAAGATGAAAACAACTTGTGGAATAAAATATAAACACCTGCAGATTATTTCAATATGATTTTTGCAGATATTTGACATAAAATTTGCCTTCTTTTCAAAGAGTATGTTGATTAGGACATTATTGTCTGTGTACATATGAAAAGAAAAAGCATCCTCTTAGAAAAAGAAATAGATTACTAAAATATTTTCAGCATACTGCCACGGTTCCTGTTACCATCAGCTGTGTAACTTATTCCTCGTGTATTGTGCTCAGAACAGAACTCTCATAGTAAAAGATCAGTCATTTCCCTTCCCTGCATGATGTTTGAGTGCTTTATGCAAAACATATCACTGTTATAGATGGCAAAGGCAAGTTTCAGCTGGAAAAACAATTCACAAAAATATTAGAGCATTATTCATCTCATTTAACTCTGCTAATCAGATGCTCCTCTTGGGGTCAAAGTATCTTCCAGCTTCAGAAAACAAACAGCTCACTGAATACCTCTCTGCCCTACTGCTCTTATCTTGATTGAGTCAATCCAATGTTTATTGTATCCAATTTATTTTTTAGCTTTTTCTTTTATTACTAATATCATTTCTACCATTACAACATTTGCACTATCTCACAAGCTTACTAATATTTATCATTTGTTGCTGTTAATGTGCCCTGAATTCCATTTTGGCCTACAGCATTATTATAATATTCCAATTCAACACAGAGAGAAATGAAACCTAAAGCTTTATTTCCAAAGATGGAGGACTGACGAGTGTCTGGATACAAATGGCAGAAACATTAGTGCACTTTGGGCCATGCTGCAAATCACAGCAGCTCCATCTGTCAAACCTTTGGAAAACAGCTCAGAACATTTTCTACTCAGGGAAATCACTAGCAAATGATACTTTTATTCAATATGTACTTTTGGTTCTTATTAGACTAAAGGATCTACCTACTTAGACCTAAGAGCCACAGTGTCTATTAAATCCTTACGTAATCTTCAGTTGTATAGGCAAATAATAGACATTATAGTGCTCAGGGTGTATCTGCAAAGCACAGTGCAGTGTGATGTGAAGATGTTGGTGAGCAAGCTGGGTGGGCTGGGACCAAATGCGGTGGGGTCTTATCAACACTCCGCTTATTTCAGCTACCCAGCCCTGCTGGAAATAGCTTGGAGTAACCAGGCCACAAGGAGCTGCGCTAACACTGTGCCCAAGCAGGCTCACTGTAAATTAGCTCTGTACAGCTCTGCATTGCTCTGGGCATTTGTACATGAGCAGTTTTGGACTGTTTCTCCAGGGACTCCAGCAAATGAGCTGCAGGACTTTTGCAACATCTGGGCCAGTGTGTAATGTGGTTACGCAGCTCCTACATGCTGAAAAGACAAGGTTCTCTCTGTAATTTGAAATTACTTGCTGAGATGGTGGGATACGGGGTTTCTGTTCCAGTGATCAAGTTTTTCCACTCAAAAAAGGGCAAAGTTCTTCCCTCCTTACAGTGCCAAAGGGGTTATATTCAGTGAGCACGACACGCCAGCTGTGGCCACAGGACAGCTCAGTGTGTTGCCTTAAATCAGAGAAGCCTACAGATCCACATCTGGCACTTGGCAAACAACACAGGCACACTTCACTCGGTGCTGTGAGTTATTTGGGGATTTAGCGTTACATGACACTGTGCATAGGCACTAGAACTGCACCTACATGCCAGTGATGCTTCAAGTCCTTAACTTTCCTCCCGTAGCTACAGCTTTTCACTTCCTCCGCATCTTCTCTCAGACTCACATCCAAAGTATTCTCCTGCTAGCCTTGCACACCATGTGTTTTAAATGCCACACAGCCTGCTGTACTATGCCAAAGACTTTCTGTCCCTCACCAATATCCAAAGACTCTTTTAAAACACTGTGCTAAAAGATACTTGAGTTAAAATGCCGCCACCTACCCATCCCCATAAATACACCAACCAAACATAAAATAGAGAGAACTTTTACACCAGCTGGAGGGCTAGTCAGAATGGGATTTGGTGACACAGTACTAAAACTACTGAGTCCATTAGTGCTAGAAGCAGAACTGTATCAGCAGATAACAGCTTCCAGTTTTTTTAGGGTATGTTTTTCCTAAAAATATCCCTTGCATACCATTAAAAAATTATTTTCTCTGGCGGACTCTGCCTTCCAAATGTTGTTTTGCCTTGCCAAAGCCTTTTAAAAACTTAAAAAAGTTATGGAGAATGTTATCATCTCCTTGCTGAGCCACTCTCCATTGAATGATTTTTTACTAAAACTCTCAGCAGTGTAAGAAGCCTCAGTTGTTTCACCTAGAAGGCACAGGGAGAGAAACGAGTCTCCTTATAACTGCAGCTTTTTATTGTTGCCAAGCTAGTTCCTCAGGCTAACTGTAAGAATGTTCTTCCACAGTACACAACATTTCTTTTAAGTGATACATGTCAAGTGAGACTTTGGTCCCAGGAGACTGCCTAGCAGTCTTCAAATTTCTTGTTTTGCTGTCTCTTCACTTTACTTTTTGGAGGCAACTTTGATGGCAAGATACTAGAAACAATAAGACCTGATTAGGAATATAAGGCTCAGTAGCAGATCTTGGAATGTGAACTTGTCCTGTGGAGGGGAAAAAACCATGCAGAGACGTGGGATTTGTTCATGTCTGGAGACATCCTAGCCTATTTCTAATTTCACATTTCCCCACATGAGTTGATTCAGACTTGAGGCTAGAAAAAATATTTTTAATTCTGTACTACTCCCATGGGTGGTACGGTAAAAATCTGTTTTCTTATCAGATCATGCTCCTGTGGTTTTTGTCACTTACGTTGTCAAATAATCCTATAAAATTCCCCTGACAATAGAGCTGACATCAACTTGGGTAATTACTCAGACAGTCTTTGCTTTGACGGAACAAGTATTGCATCGTTCACCTGAGAATCAAAAACCTTTGATTAAATAGAAAGGAAGTCTCACAGCCCCAAGCCTGTCAGTGGGTAAATTCTATTGAGACAATTTTGACAACTGGACACGTGTAGCTTAAAGACCCCCCCACATACCACATTTAGGGAATGGCGTAGGCCGTAGTGCAGAGAGTGGCTACTTCAGTAGTGCAGTCCATGCCCAGTAAGGCCTTGTGCGAGCGTTCTCAGTGACCTCGCCGTGGTGGCGGCAGACAGATGTGACCTTGCCCAGCAGCACCAGCTCCGGAGGCAGAGGTCCAGGGCAGCTCCGAGCAAGCACGCACGAGGCAAGCGAGCTCAGGGGCAGCCTAGCTCCACCTGGGCCACTTCGGGACTGCCATGACCAGACTGCACTCCGACCTGAGCTTGTACGTCTGGGTGGCTTTACACCACCGTGAGACTTCTGGCTTGGGTCCTAGCCAATTCGAGCATGGTGCTCAGAACACGCTCCCTTTCTTTGGGTGAGTTCGCTCTGCTTTCAAAACAGAGGTGCCGAGTCCTAGATGGACGTATGAGTCTGCTGGGTAGTTTACTTTCCCTTTCTAACACTGCCCTTTATAAAATTGTTGCTGGATCTTGTATATACACCCTGTTTTAACATGATGTGAGTTTTGAAGATCTAATACAAAAGCATAAATACAGTAAATGTTATTTTCAGGTTTTGTGACAGGGAGGATGAAAGGATGTCTGATCCTGACTGAATTGGAACGTCTAGTTCTAGGCTGGCATCACCTAATGTTTACATTAATAGACCACCTCCCTAAACATATGCAATGATTCCATATACTAATTCCTTACATGACAGAAAAGGATTAATCTTAAAACACAAAAGACGGGTGAATGAGTCTGCAGACTTACTCCCCATCCACAAATTGTACAATAAGAGTATCTTCCATAACATTTTAGGTTCATCAGGGCTAGGAAAGGAAATATAACTGATTCCCTCCTCACCTCATCATCTTCCCCTCTCTTAAGCCTGGCAAGAAAAATAGCAAAGAGGAGGTGAGTTTTCTGTGCTTGATACACAGTAAACTGAATTATACAATCAGTACACAGAAATTCATAATCAGCTAATTCCTGGATTTGATCCAGCCCATCTAGATACTTTCTTTTATTGACAAGGGACCCCGTCTATCTTCTATTACTTTCTAGTATAATAATTTGTAAGTGTTGCTTCAAATTCTATATTTGCAGTAACACACACATTGTACAAAACAAGCTAAGATCTAGGGCATCTAGAGCATTTGCTGTTTTCTCTCTGATTGTAACATGAGATAGGTATTGCTGTCTCCAATTTACAGACAGTGAAACTGAGATCCTGAGACCAAGCAGCTAGCCACATATCACCCAGTGCTGCCCCAGCTGCAGGAACTCTTGTTATTATGAAAGTATAAGCAAGGTAATTATTTAGTGCCCACCTGAGGGTGCACTGAGATGCAGTTTCACTCTCTAAAACACAAATGGAAGCTCCAATAGCTGCTTTTTACTAGTTCCCCACAAAGGAAAGCTTGGGACAATGTTCATCTTGCTAACTTTGGGTTGAAAGTTTGGTACTCAATATAAGCTAGCTGCGTAGGCTCCCTTTCTCTGGTCAAGGCAAGGAGGCAAGTAGTTCCACAGGTCAGTACCTCCTTCCCACTTTAAACTCTTAGGATGCAGCTCTTCCCAACTGCTAATTGGACCCAAATAATTATCTTAGGCTTTTTCACATGTGATAAGCAGAATCCCGCCCTAAGCATATCTGATAATGTGAAAAAAATTAGTTCTCTGTGAAAGCAGAGTGCACACGGTCTCCCTGGAACTACTTCAGACATTTGAATACGGAGACTCTCTTTTAAGAGTGGCTCTATTTAAGAGTGGCTCCATTTAAGAGCCTAAGAGCTTCTCTCTTTCAGAGAGAATAAGGCACCTTCAGAAAGTGACTCAGAGAACCCAAATCAGGCATGTAAACTTTGCTGGCATGTTCTCCAAGAGCTGCCTAAATAGGTGAACACTGCAAAGTACCCAGTGTGCTGCCACTGCATACCCTAGCTCAAGACTTACTGATCTCTGTAGGAGACGAGACACAAGCAGAAGCAGCTCATGCCTGCGTTTGTTTTCCGCTTACTCTTGTTTAGTGTAGGCTGCAGAGGTGTCTAGGCTGCTTTAACTATTGCTGTACTTCAGGAATGCTGGAACATCCTCTATAGTATCAGCTTAATGCTCTGGGATCCTTGAGGATGGCGAGTGTTGTGCAATTACCAAACTTTGTTATTCTTGTTTCTAGTCCTTTTGTGGATATTCCCCTCTGTTGACATGATGCATTAGAAGGCTTGTGAGCATGAGTCAATCATATAGCATTAACTCCCAACCAGCTTACTCTGCTGTAAAAAACCTTGAGTTTATCTGGGAATGCCACCACATCAGTCCCATTTGTAAGTGCAGCCAAAACAGCAGCAACTTCTCTAATTTTTCCTTTTCCTGTATTTGCCAGCAAGCTCTAATATCTACTTGAATTGCAAGACACGGTGATTTGAGCATTTGATCTCCTTCATGAATCATCTGTACAAGACACACAAACTTCACCATGTTGAATAAGACCATAACTTCACATTGCACATACAAGCCTCTTCCATTAAATGAGCACCCTAGTTAAGTTGCTAATGTAGTTAACATTGTAACTGTGCCAAAAATGTCAGATTTCTCATGTATGTCATCACAACTGAGGAAAAACAAGAAGATTTAGAAACCTGTGATGAGTACCAACCCCTTCCATAAAGGATCTTTTCTTTAAAGTGCTCATCAAGTCATGCTTTGAAATACAAGCAAGCCTTGATGGTAATTCAAATTGAGTAATACATAGGAACAAAAGAAAACAAGAAGGGCTGTATTACAGAAAAAAGTATGTGATGGTTGGTTAAGGACAGAGAAGAAAACACATTTTTCATGATGCTTTGGGATCATAAGGATGATTAAGTAATAAAATCTTTGACCAACTCAGATACTTCTCCAAGGGAACAAAGACGACAATAAAAAGTCTTGTGTCGGTTCTCATTTGATCATAAAATAAGTTAATAAACAATGGGCCTGGGTGAGGGAAATTTATCTTGTTTTCTGAATTCTTACAAGAAAAAATAAATCACTGGGCTTTTAAAGTCTAAACAGTAAATAAATGGAAATGTGAAATAATTTTTTCATTGCAAAAATATGGTAGCAATCATGACGTCAGCAAACTGCTCAAGGCACTACCAGTTACTGCTATAAGGAAGAGGAACAGCTGTTTAATGCAGGCCTCACTGAAGTTTCACTGAATAGGTGTCTCCCATGGGGTGACTGCAGTGGACTTTAGGTCAGGTGCTGTTTATAGAATCATAGAATCATTAAGGTTGGAAAAGACCTCTAAGATCATCGAGTCCAACCGTCAACCCAACACCACCATGCCCACTAAACCATGTCCCTAAGCGCCTCATCTACACGTCTTTTAAATACTTCCAGGGATGGGGACTCAACCACTTCCCTGGGCAGCCTGTTCCAATGTTTAACCACTCTTTCAGTAAAGAAATT
>NW_008824007.1:524684-540161 GCF_000699105.1 Pygoscelis adeliae
GGCAGCTTTCCAGCCACTCTTCCCCAAGCCTGTAGCGCTGCATGGGGTTGTTGTGGCCAAAGTGCAGGACCCGGCACTTGGCCTTGTTGAAGCTCATACAGTTGGCCTGGGCCCATCGATCCAGCCTGTCCAGGTCCCTCTGCAGAGCCTTCCTACCCTCGAGCAGATCAACACTGCCGCCCAACTTGGTGTCGTCTGCAAACTTACTGAGGGTGCACTCGATCCCCTCATCCAGATCATTGATAAAGATATTAAACAGAACTGGCCCCAATACTGAGCCCTGGGGAACACCGCTCGTGACCGGCCGCCAACTGGATTGAACTCCATTCACCACAACTCTCTGGGCCCGGCCGTCCAGCCAGTTTTTTACCCAGCGCAGAGTACACCTGTCTAAGCCGTGAGCCGCCAGCTTCTCTAGGAGAATGCTGTGGGAGACGGTGTCAAAGGCCTTACTGAAGTCCAGGTAGACCACATCCACAGCCTTTCCCTTGTCCACTAGGCGGGTCACCTGGTCATAGAAGGAGATCAGGTTGGTCACGCAGGACTTGCCTCTCATGAACCCATTTATGTTTTATTAAATCAGAGAAGTTACTGTTTGATTAAAATTAATTCCGTAGGATTTTGAAAACTAGAAACAATGAGAAAAATGCACCATGGATGTTAATTTAAGTGAAAGTTTTATGTCCATGATTCAATGCATTTCATTCCTTTCTTTGAAATTGTGATTTGTTTTTCTTGTCCAAAATTCTGCAGTGTACAAAAGGATGACATTATTTCAGAATGTGTTTCCCAGGTCAAAATAAATGTTACATCAAATTGATCTTAGTGCCAAGAGAATTTAACTAGGATGCCGTTTAAGACTTGGCAGTTAAGAAACTGGGACAATAAATACTTCTCCTTTCAATGTGTAAAAGCCTTTTTTGATTCCTCAAACTGCCCATTCAGTGTCCCTTTATCATAGTAATTGCCCATTGGTTGTTTCCCTTTTGAAACTCCTTCTGTGCAATACTTTTTTGCTGATAAAACTTGTTGTGTATATACTTTGGGGGTAACACTGGTGAATATGCTCAGTCAGAAGGAGACAATTCAAATGACAATAAGTATGGGTGAACAGAGCTTCCTGCCAGAATGTCTCACTAGAGCACCCACTCTGAAGCCACTATCGTAGTGGTGCTGTACAGTCAAATTTAATTGGGCTGAGGGGCTGATACAGCACACTGCTCTTTTGGCAAGGAGCGTAAACTCATTCTGTCCATCATGACACTTTTTTTTTTTTTTTAAAGGCTTCACACACACCATTTGGGAATGAAATTCAAAGCACATAGCATTTTCTTTTTCAAAATGCCAAATGTTCTGTATGAAAGCTGCATTTTTTCCTCCCTCAAAACATATCTGGTTTTTTTCAGAGTTGTTGGCCATAAGTGCCTCAGTTTCTGGTGTCCCCCTTTTTTTGTGGGTAATGTTCCAGATCACACAGTTCTAATTTAAACAGACTGTGGATCTTCTTGGGTTGGACAAATTACAGCTGAGAAAAATTTGCCGTGCTGGTTCAAACAAGGAGTTCAGGGCAACCTGCTTTTCATGGTTACTGCTTCTCATTTGTCATTCTGAAAAGTTTAATACTAATAGGCAAATCTCTAGCGCTTTATTGAGCTTTCACTGTTCACCGAGAGGCAATGTTGTTTTGAGAGCCATTTCAGATCCTCAAAAAGTAATCTCAAAACCCCCCCAACATAATGCATGAAAAATGCTAGTGCTAAGTGATACCTGTTGCCTTCTAGCTTAATGATGGATTTTTACAAGGATCCTAAGGCTATTTCAATGAGTTTCGTTTAAGTTTTGATGCTGATTGAGCACATTGCAGAGATGTCATATACAAGAATCACATGAGAAGAATGAATTAAAAGTAGATGCAACTCTGAGCCACTTTTCTATAGTGGAACCAAATCTAATTGCTTTGTTAATAGCAGAAGACCTTGGCCTTCAGAAGGCAGAACTGATTTTTTTATTTTTTTTATATCTATACTTATATACATACATGTATAATTCATCTTGTCTGCATAATTAAGCTATGAATTTCTAGATGTTCAAGATGAGGAATTAAGTGGATGCTGAAATTATTTTCCTTCATCTATCCTTTTTAATACTCTTCTGCTACCTTTTTTTTCCCTTCTTCCCAACTATGAAGCCAGATTCTTTAAAATTTTTCTTTCTAATACAACCCAAATATATTCAAATTGAATCATTCTGGTTACTAGTGAAATTTGGTTGATTGGGAAATGAGGCAGATACATTTCAGGATTTTTCTTTTGAAGTTTGTGAGTCAATTTAATATTCAGTTAAGCGGGGCTTTCATGCCAGCAGAGTTGGAATAAACAGGGGCATTGCCAGCTTGTTCCACACATTCCTTCTGCACATTTGGCCCAGATTCCTGAAAGCTGTAAGGCTCTAACTTTGGTTAATCACCTCTGAAGTTACAATGCACAGTGATTTTCTGAAGCTGAAAACTGGGGTCTGGGAAGAGATAAAAATTCTTCCTTCGCTTATGAACTGTGCCAGTATGCTACAAAACAGCAGCTCATTCATTATTTTCTGCTATCACCTTTGTTTATACTGTAACATACCCAAAACGTACCGAGTGCTACACACAGAAATGAAAGAGCTTGTATTTAAAAAGAAGAGCTGGGGAAAGAGACTGGACGTGGAGGCAAAATGATTACAGTGGATCGTGGCTGGGTGGCTTTATTTTCAAACAAATAGGCTTGTTAGAGCAAAGGAGAGAAAAAGTGAGAAATAAGCGTGAGGATGAGAGGAGAAGGCATGAGAAAAGAAGAGGAAAAGAGTAGGTTGAGAAGTTGCTTTTCATGCATGTTGAGACTGCATGATGTCAGGTTCAACGTTTTTAGAGACAGTAATAGCACATGGATTCACGTGAAGCAAGGGAGAAAACAAATTTGTTTCAGTTTAGCGTCAAGACACACCAATCAGATCAGGACTGATCTTCATCAAAATAATGTTTAAAACCCTCAAATCAGGAGGCCCAGAGCTAACACCAAGAGTTATTTCAAAAGAGACCGGAAGATAGCTGACTTCCATAGCATAGTTTCATTTGAATTTTCAGGAATACTACTTCAGACGTTTAAGTCATTTACTACATGTTGTGCTATACATACTATCTAACCATATGTGAAGGAACAGCCTTAAAAGATAAATTCTGTGATTTCTTGCTAGCCTTAAATTTTGACTCGTCTCTAATGGTAGACTGCTAGCACTAGCCTGTCTCTACTTGTCAAGTTTGGAAGTTTAATTCTATGACAGGTGAGCATCAGAATGTAACAGTCTGTTCTCAAAATATTTAGATCTTTACTCTTCTGCAGGTCATGCTGGTTTTTTTCAAGTCTGCCTATTTTTTGTAATCAATCAACACACTGAGGGAAAAAAAAAGAGGCAAATAAATAAAATCATGAAGAAAATGAGAAGTAATATAAAAATCACAGTAACTCACACTTGGGCTCTCCTTGCCCTTGCTGTCTTTACTGGAAGCTCCACTCAGATGCTCAATTAAACTGTAATGTGTTAATTGTTCAGGTCCATCCTCTCCAAAATGGCCATAGACACTGTGTTGGTATAAATCCAAGATTGACATCGGGTTCCCCAGAAATGACTTTCTCTGGTTTTGTTTTTCCTGCTCAGCTATAAGAAATGTTAAAAATAATATAATTATGGCATATTTAATTGATGAAATGCAGTCTGCATACATTGTAATGTAATTTTATAATTTTAAAATGTATTTCAAATGTTTTAAAGTATCTGGAATTCAATGTAGTAAAAGAATTAAAATATTAGCTCCTAACTCTCCAATCAATGCATATACAGGGGACTGTTCATACTTAATATTCAAGGTGAAGGAGATGGCATGAGACAGCCAGAATTAATTTCCTTTATTTTTTAATTATAGACAAGATGGTTAATTTGGGGGGGATCGTTCCACTTATTTCTTCACTGTAAGTTTTCGTTCTTCTCTCTTAATAGCCTTACATGGCAGATGTGCTAAGTTTCTTTAGAATGTCTTTCAGTTTGACTATATTTGATAATTCTTTCCTTTTCACTACGTTTTTAGCTAATGAATACAACAGTATAAAAAAGGTAAGAAACAGATCCTACCCATTTGTTATAGAACCTACTGTAATACAAGAACATTAGGAATAAATAATTTTCCAAATTATTTGGAAAATTATTTTTTATTATTTATAAATAATATAAACTCAGTTTATATAAATAATAATAACTCAGTTTCCAAAGTCCAAGGCTGAAAACTCATTCAGAAGATCAAAATAAAACCAAATAAATTTTCTGCAGCTTCATGAAAATGCACAGGAGACAGAGGCTTACATGGTCATTAGCTTCTTTCCTCACACTTCTTGTTACACAAACTTCAACTCTACCTTATAACCTATAGCATTAGAAGAGCCTCTGCCTGCAGTGCCTCCGACAGAATCGCATCAGGATAAAACCTTCATGAAATTGGAATCAAAACATTTTCATGGTTGAAATGGAAGAACCTGGAATATTTGGCTCATTCCCTGCTATTCTACTGACCTTCTCATAACAGTGGGCAATGTAGTGGGAGTCTCATCCAAAGCCCACTAAATCAATGAAGGTCTTAGCATTGACTTTTAATAATCTTTGCATCAGGCACTCAGTGTCTCAATCTTTCTGTTTCCTGCTCATAAATGGAAAACGGAAATCACTCCAACATTATAATTGTGCAACCAGTGAAAGTTCATTAATGTTTTGAGGAGTCATCTAATAAATATAACTATCTATACATGTAAAAATATTCTCTATGAATTGGTTTGCTGCAGCCCCTGCCTCAGCCTCATGTGGATGTTTTGAGGTTGTATCACTTGCGTGCATAAAGAAGCTAAGATCTTTGAACACAGAATGGAATGAAGTATTGTTATTAATACGATGTGAGAACTGCATTTATAGAGCACTGAACAGAAATCCTGACCATAAGGAATGACCATAGGAGAAATACTTTTGCAATAATGCTTTATAATTTTCTTTTCTATTTGTCTCAATAACAATTATAAATTTTAGTTCTGTTACTAGCCCAAAAGTTAGGCTTATACACAAAATTAATGATTTGCTGTGTAAAATGGTGACTTCAAGTCATGCTTAGGTATCATTAAACTTGGAATCTGCTGCCATTTAATGCAACTGCTTACACACGATAAAATCCTTTTTTTACAAATTGTGATCAATACAGAAAAAAATTATCTACCTCTTTAACAAAACACATCTTTCTTGTATTAGTATCATTAACTTGGAATCTGCTGCCTTTTAATGCAATTGCTTACACACGATAAAATCCTTTTTTTGTAAATTGTGATCAATACAGAAAAAAATGCTGATCTACCTCTTTAACAAAACACATCTTTCTTGTATTAGAACATGATTTGCAAAAAGCAAAATCTGTAAAAAGAAGTGTTTATGGGCTGAGTTAAATGACTTGCAACATTTCATACAGGTTAAAAATACAAAGTTACAGGAGTAATGTAAATAAACGGTCCTAGCTTCCTACTCTGCTCTCTCTCTGGTGGAATCACGAAAAATGTATTACCTCTGCAAATGCCAAAGGTTTAAGTCCAACTCCCAGCGGACGCTAAAGAGCACAGTATGTCTGTCGACAGTATCTAGCCGTCCACGGCACTTTTAATGCATTCATCACTGCGGTATCTACTGTAGGTGCTAATCTCTGCTAGGTCAAGCTCACTGCTGTGCAGAGGGTCAGCACAAATCTTATGAATCACTGAAGTACTGCTTAAGCTCTCAGGGCTTCAGTGGTGCTGAGACCTTGCACTGGCCTTTGTACTCGCCAGAATTTATCTCCTGCAGGAAAGCCATTGGCTGCGTAGGCAAGGATATGAGCCACGCTCTCCTCCCCCTCCCAGAGGGCACACATCTGCACTGGAAAGTGGCTTGCAGCACGGCAAGCTGGTGGTCAAGACAAGACAGCAATTTCTTGGGTTATTAAACACACAGAAAACTATTATCTCAAGAACTTCACTTAATGTGTTTTTATCTACTGGAATTCAGTAAATTCCAAATTGCCATCAATTCTTGCAAAAAGGTTTGATACTTGAAAATGGCAATATTTACGTGGAGGACAATGATAAACCAACGTCACTTAATATAGAGGTTGGAAAACGACGGCCTTGATCATGGGGTTATTTCAACTGGCTAACATAATTAAAAAGAAAAAAAGGGAAGCTATCTTTATAGTCACTTTTTAAATTTTGTAATAAGGTAACAGAAGACTTCTTTTTACTTACACTGCAGGGATTTATGCATAAAACCCTACAAGTTAAGCCCCTGCTAGCAAAAACTGTGGAAGAGAGGAAAAAAAGATACACACACAGAATGAAAAGCAAGAAGTAATAAAAAGCTAATGGAAAATTAGACTGAAGTAAGATCTGGGGTTAGAAAGTGAAAACTAGACAGAAAGTTCAATGAAGGACACTATCTGCTGCTGAGTCAGAGTAGGGATGAGGGATATACATTTTTATGTACAAATTTTCAATTACCTTGTTTGTTGTTCTTTGTTAACTCTACTAAAGTCTCCTCTGCAGTTCTAAAATAATTTGTTCCGTACTCTGGCTCTGGCTCAGCGTCACTGCTGCTCGCAGAATAAGTACACACTCTCAGAGCTCTGTCCTGTACAAATAAGGGTATTGCAGTCATTCAGATGTTGCATGCATATCAAAATAATGCTGAAGATGGTATTAGGAGTGGAACATTTTATATTCATCATGCAGTGTATATGGATAGTTCGACTGGAAAAAAGTCTGCATTACCAGTTTAACTAACCACTTCTCCTTCAAGTAAGTAATCATCAGTCCGACATGGGGGAAATAAAACATTCTTGTCCTGGTAAGTCTCCTGAGTTAGTCTGGCAGACACAGTCCAGATTTTACCATTTTTTTCACTGTAACGTTGTTTTCAGATCTACCAACATTTTCAGATAACTTCATCCACCAAGTTCAATTTTAAAACTTCTCAAGTATGTTTAATACAGTGTATTTGTAACATATAAGATTATCACACAACAAATGGTTTGCTGCAAGCAATTCTAGAGGCAATTAGGATGGCCAGTAGACAATGGTCATGCTTTCTATAACAGTAAATCCAAAATTCTTCCTAAATTCACGTCCCTTGTCCTGGCATAAACATTACAGTACTGGAGAGCTCTTAATTCCCAGCTGATTCCTATCCCATTTCTCTTCAGGAAGCAACACTAAGGATTTTCTTCTGGGAGTAAAGAGGAATGGTGACAGCTCTGGACAGCTTTTAATCATGAAAGGCTTGAAGGCTTAAACCTTTCAGGAGCAGCAGCTCAGTACAATAAAACCCACAACACAGGTATGGGGAAGCTAAGCCTGATACTGCTCAGTTAATGGCATCTACAGGTAAAATACCACCTACTGTCCTAACCCCAATTGCCTATCAGTGGCTCAAAAGAGTTTTTAATTCAGTTTTTCAGAGAGTGATATTAATTTCCCCATCTTCCCATCCATGCTGCAGTTCTTAACTGAAGCAGAACGACATCCATTTGATAGGAAGCACATGCTTGTGGAGAGGGGACCAGACCTGAGGATACCTGCATGTAGCCAGGTATGCCCAACATTACCCGTAAAATTGGGAGAGTGTAAGTCAGCTGCAGTCCTGAAGCCATTTAGACACATTCACATGTCAGCTACACCCACACTGACCTTCTGACTCTTAGGCAGACTAATTAGCTGTAACACATGTACCGTGTTAAGATGGCTTTGGGACTGGAGGTGGTCAGTCACGACTGGCTCAGGGTGAAGGCCACACTGATGTGATTGTTACTTGGAAGCCAACACTATTGCACTGCAGAGGATTCACCACCAGCTTGTCAATGATATACAAGACATGTAATTTTATCTCCTTGTTTCTGTTCTAAATATCCAGAGCATGGGCCATATAAAAATGCGAGATACCCCAGTCAGTAAATACATGGAGGTAAAGCAAACATGCAAAAAAGTTACACAGCAAAAGGTTTGTAGCCTTTTGTAATGTAAGGCTTATTAGCTAGCAGTCTGACAATTTCCTTGCTTAATGCCCACTTTCTTGACAAAGTTTTTTTCTCCCTTTGCTAACCTGCTGACCCTGTACTTCTCGCGGGGCTTGACAGCCTGGCGTTCCTGAAGATGAGTAACTTGACAACCATACGCAATAGCTTTTACACAGGTATATGCATTTGCCTGTTTGTTCTTTCTGCAGTTTTCATGAAAAGATTGAAGGACAGAGAGATCATTGCAGGGATTAACCAAAAAACACACAGAAACATGTAAGAAGGGTATTTTCCCTTTCACAATACTTTCATAGCACATCTGCTCAAATGCTCATACTACACAGCCATACAGACAAGGAAACCTCAGCCTGGGGAAACAAAGAGATGCGAATCTCATGGAAAGCAAAGAAGATCGAGTTTCTTGAAGAGAAAAACAGGGTAAAAGGTCTCCATTCCCTTGTCTATAAAATGCCTGTGAGGTTTTTAATTAAAGCATGATTTTAAACCATGAGGACAAAGTACCTTTGGGTGCTGCATTATTATTATTAATAAATAATGAGATTGCAAATGAAGGGCAAGAAAGTAAATGTAGCTGTTAGATTGCTAGTTGCTCTTCGCACTATATTAAAAACATTCACCATTTCTGATTCTTTACACCACAATGCATCTCATTTAATAGATGACACTTCTTAGTGTATACCTTTGTTTTAGTAGTTTTCTTGGCGGTCCACTCTGGAAGAACTTTTCTATTTTCCACAGTTCCTTCAGTACGTTCTAATGAGGCAGAGGTCACAGAACTTGGTTCTTGTTCACTTTGCTTTGCAAGGTTAATTATGCCTGAATTAAGAGACACATTATTTAAATTGTAGGTCTCATCAGCATCTTCATGACAGCGTTTCAATTAGAATTCAGTAAAAACTGGGGGCAAGTCCTGATACTTTCATTATGTCAAATACTATCTTACTACTCAAAGGAACAACTTACTAACTTACTGGAATAATTCTAACAACTACAGTGGCAGAATTTGATCCAAAGCCTTTTCCAGTTAACAAAAGAAGAGAAAGGCATGGATTTAAATCCCTCTATTACTTTTAAAATATATACGCTTTCAAATAAAACAACATTCAATAACTACTTCTAGGCATTGTAGGATCTGCCTTGCTATTTTGTGTTCTCAGAGAGAGAACAGTCTGTTAACATAAATATAATTAGAAGTACCTTTCTAGCAGAAATTCTCAATCAGCTAGCCTTTTTATTTGCTATATTTGCACTATGAAAAATCGGAACATCAAAGAAGATAGATGGTGCATATGAAATAAAGTGATAATTGTAATTTGGATGAGAAAGTGAGGGAGAGAAGAATCGAATGAAAATATTCTAATAAAGAATGAGTTGACCCCACCACCTGATGTATACTATTTTTTTTTAACATCTCTTCATGACAATTTAATTAAGATACAAACCTTACAAGGTTGGTGCAGTGAATATTAGCATTAAGATCAGAACAATCTTACTGCTACTGACTTCTTATGAAGCAATTCAACGCTTGCAGTTTCTGTTCAATTTGTTATAATGACAGTGTTTAATCATGGACTCTACTCTATAGCACACTGCTGAATTGAGGTCACACATGTGGCTATTCAAGCATGTAGCATATAATCTATAACTAAGATTTCTCTTCTGAATCCTTCTTAGCTGTACCATTAATTAACAGTACATTTATTTAAAAAATACTAAGTATTAAAATATCTCTTATTTAGCTTTAATTTGAAACAAGCAGGGGAGTCTGCAATGAAGCGTACAATGTGTGTTTGCAGTCTATTATACCATTACAATACTGCACTGGGAATATTGCTAAATCAACTAAGTTCTAAGATGTTTAATTAGAGTTCTTCTGTATGCATCTTATGAACATATAAAAGAGGCTTCTTTCCTCCTAGGCTCAATATACATCAACTCATTAGCAGAACACGTATTTGATGGCCTTAAACTAAGCTTAAACTTGATACTTAACCTTACATGCTAATTACATGGAATCTATCTTATAGATAGAGTGATACAGATTTATGCAAGTTAAATACTCACAAATTTTATAGAAGCAATAAATACTTACGCTGACAAAGTGCTAACAACCATAACCCCAACAAATACACGACATTGCATTTAGTCAAGATAAAAACAATACTCTTCTCCATTAAACCAATTACTTTTACTGCGTTTTGTACCATATCTATCATGCTGACTATGAAAAATTCCCTGTTATAAATGCTATATGTAATGATTTCTAATGTTATTGACATATACATTAATAACTCAAAAACCTTCAAAAACATATATAAATGGTCAGTGTTCATTTATAAAAAATTGCACAGAGTTCAATGGAACTATTTACTAATACGATGTTATTTGTTGGTGCTTTGCTGGATTGCTAGTCCTTTTATTCCTTTGTCAGCTTTTGTTTTATAATTTAAACACACACGTAGCAGATAAGTGAAAGTAAGGTATTTTATGTTCATACATAGAAATGTATTTGTATAATGTAATAAAGTAATGAGAGTCTTGTTTGAGGTCAAGGCCATATATTCATTGGGACAGAATTTATGCATTGAGGCCAAATGAGTCTTTAGTCCAAATCTGGTTTCAAAAGCAAGTCTTTATGAATATATCTTTTCTATGTCATAACATGGCTATGCTTTGTACTTCACCGTAAAGTCTAGCCCTGAATATTGCTAAACATCTGCATTCTTATTCAAGTCAAATTCCAAGGCTGGCATATGTTTTTTCTTCAAGTACTGTTTCTTGAGAAAAGGATTTAAGTACTTAACACATTTTTCTTCCTCAGATAAGCATTATGTGTAACAAAATTTCCATACGGCTCAGGTCACAAACTTGTTAACCTTATGCATTCATAAAAAGAATATCTGCTGCACTGCATTTAACATTTCTGTTATCAATTGTCATTATTACAGGACTTCTGCTAATCAAAACAGATGTCAGGGCAGAAATAATGTGATTTTCAGCGTAATTGACATTTTACCTGAGGAAGCTGGTTTTGGAAGGCAACTTTGAAAAGGTCGTATACCTTTGGCAGTCATGGCCGGATCAGATGTTGAGTGACTGATTATGCTTTCCACAGACTCCTGGCTCTTAGCTGTTGAAGGCACTTCTCGCTCAAGAGTTCTGGCTTTTACTGAAGGAGCTGAAAGAAGAACTTGCTCAGACGGTGCAAGGACTTCTGTTTCCAAGGTTGATTCTTGCTTAGAAATGTGTCGCCCTGCAGATCGGTTCCCTGAGTCGGGGAGGGGGAAGGTTCCAATCCCACTGTCCAGCGTCCTCATCTGGCAGCAAGACTCTAAGATAGAGAAAAATTGTGTGATGGGGTGGAGTTAAAGGTGTCACTGGTATTTAAAGACAGTGAAAGAGTCTACTGGAAAAAAGGGCATCTTCAAGGGAAGGTTTCAAGGAAAGAAAAACATTTTGCATTTTGTGAGTATGCTATTACCTATCATTTGTATGCTTTTGACACAATACATCTACCTAAATGAATACAATGAAATACCATTTTGAGGTGCAATTAAACTAACTAACAGATGCCAAAACATTGAAATTGGCCTGCTTCAGCGTTACGATGTGGTAATAAATAAGAAGGGCATGTCCTAGAAAGTGATTACAGCTGGAATTTTTAAATTACTTAGTTTGAAGGCCCACAGAAAGTCTGGAGAGTACCAATGTAAGGGATTGAGTAGCATAATGTGTTTCTCCCTACATAAACCCACACTCCACAAAAGCTTGGCCTCTCCATACCTCTGTTTTCTTCATTGTTTCTCTTACAAGAACATGTTAATCAAAACGTATCATTTATTCTTACACAAAATTAAGATCTACAGAATTTCCTAGAGATAGCCATCTCTCAGAGCATCCTGAAAAACTTGGATAGCAACAGCCGTACCTTTGTTTACCTTGTTACACTCTGGTTCTGCACATCCCATTTTGGGTAAGTGTACGCTTTCCAACACAATGCTAGACAGGGATACCTTAAGTACTTGGTTTGGAAGCAGTATGGTCACACACAGCCCTCCAGCTAATTCATCCTACTGGAAAGCTGCTCTACTAACCATGGAATAGAGAAAGATGCAAGTGTAGATACATGCATGTTGCTATTCTAGCAACTAGGATGTAACAGCACCACCCTGCCCAGTCATTTTCTATTGACTCCCAGAGACTTGTCTTTTGTTTTATAATGAGCAAACAATATCAAAGGGACTACGATGGCAAGGTCCTTCTGAGAGGTATAGACACCAAGGAGGGAACTTCAGCACTAATGGTTGGAAAATGAGCATAATTTAGGTTAAACATCTGGAAACATCCCTTGACAGTGAGATCTTCAGTCTCTGGCAGACACTCCCAAAGGAAGTAGAAGAATTTCCTTTGCTTTGAACAATTTAAGGCTACACTGGATAAAAGATATACTGCAGTGAACAATTGTACTCTAGCAGGAGATGCAGAATATGACCCAATATATCTTTTCCATCTCTATTTTCTGTGTTCCTGAGTATTGATTTCTTTTTTTTTTTATGATATGCCCATTTGTTATTTAAGTCTGTTGTAGTTAGCAGTCCTCTGTCAAGTAATTTTCATGATTTTTTTCTCTGCAGTGTTTCTAATGCTCTCAGAAATTTGGAAATATTTCTCCTCTATGGGCTTTGCCTGTTTGTTTTTGAAATAAGAACATTAACATGGTCATTTTCTATTAATACCTTAATCTCAGTGGGCCTTATTTGATAGCAAGTAAGAAACTACTTACAGATAAATTAAATGTCTATGTTTCCTGGTTCTTGTCAAAAGAGGAGTAGTCTGTATTTACATGGTCCTCATTACCTTATCCTTGTCACTCAGGATCACAGAAAGACTGAAAGTCATACTGAGCACATTAACCTCGCAGGGCCTAGCTGAGCTGCAACGGCAAAACAAACTACACACTACCTTTTAAAAGGGCAACAAGTGACTCTGATTTCTCTCACACAATTACTGCATCCCAATTAATTCTTTCCATAGGCAAAAGGAGATAAGGTGTGGAAGCCACGGCTAGCTGGCAACTATGTTTTCCATCACATTTTTGAGCTAATGTGCCATAATGATTTTAGAAGTTGCTGAAGGTTATCCAGGAAATGTGAAAAAGAAGAGAATTATATTTGGTTCTGCTGCATCAAAGGGAGGTATCCCAGCCACTGAACCCTCTTACTCTAGTTATCCTTCCCCTAAGATATTTTTTCTTTTGTTTTTGAATAGTAAAATACCTAGCTAGAAGTGGGTGATCTGTTCCTCTAAGGATATAACAGGGTGCAGAAAAGTAGTTAAAATGCCAGGTGTCTGCCCTTGCCGTTTGCTCTGTAGATAATCAAGCTTAAACAGTGTGTTAGTGCATGGACAGGCAATGCTTCAACTAATGACTATCAGTGACAGATTTAGTAAATAAAGGAAAATATAGAATAAGAAGGCCTTCCATTAGTTTCCTCTTGACCAGAAGAAAGACACCAGTTATGTTGGAGAGGCAGAGCTCTTCAGCGGAGATATAGAGTAAACTGGAAGCACCACAGAAAAGAACATCCTGGAAGCAAAAATTTGAAGTCTCCCCTCTACTGTCTGTATGGTTAATGCTGAACCTGATTTTGCAATCCAGTTCCACAGGGACTTTGAATGAGTTTGTAGCATTGTTTCCTTTTTGAGCATTCTCCAAGAAACTAAAAAGTCAGTCCCTCCTAATTATTACAGGAAAATTAAGTAGACTCAAAATGTATACCAAACAGCAAAGCTAAGTCTTTTGCTCAGGGAGAACTGGAAGATGAACACTATTTTCATAGAATCATAGAATCGTTTAGGTTGGAAAAGACCTTTAAGATCATCAAGTCCAACCATTAATCTAACACTGCCAAGTCCACCACTAAACCATGTCCCTAAGCACCTCATCTACATGTCTTTTAAATACCTCCAGGGATGGCGACTCAACCACTTCCCTGGGCAGCCTGTTCCAATGCTCGACAACCCTTTCGGTGAGAAAATTTTTCCTCACGTCCAATCTAAACCTCCCCTGGCGCAACTTGAGGCCATTTCCTCTCGTCCTTTCGCCAGTTACTTGGGAGAAGAGACCGACACCCACCTCGCTACAACCTCCTTTCAGGTAGTTGTAGAGAGCGATGAGGTCTCCCCTCAGCCTCCTTTTCTCCAGGCTAAACAACCCCAGCTCCCTCAGCCGCTCCTCGTAACACTTGTTCTCCAGACCCTTCACCAGCCTCGTTGCCCTTCTCTGGACACGCTCCAGCACCTCGACGTCCTTCTTGTAGTGAGGGGCCCAAAACTGAACACAGTATTCGAGGTGCGGCCTCACCAGGGCCGAGTACAGGGGCACGATCACTTCCCTACTCCTGCTGGCCACACTGTTTCTGATTATCTTCTAAGGTCATGTTTCTTAAAATGACAGAAGGATTTGTCTTGCCCACCGTTACCCTCTGTATGTCTAGGAACAGATCATGAAAGCAATGGCATAAAATCAAGAGAAATTAATACTGAGGGCCATACTTCCAAGAAAATACAGTCTCCTGCTGTTTCCAAAATAATTGGGTTAGTGATGGAGGAGCACACCAGAAGTGTCACATTTAATTAAAAGGAAAAATAGTTTTAATCAATTATAGTCTTTCTTCATAGAGACTTTATCCATGATAAAGGAAATACACCATGTGGAAAACATTTTTAAAACAGCTCACTAATTTTTAATTCTGAACAACTACAAAAGGATCTGGCTTTCAAAGTGCTCAAAGCTCAGCAGCTCCCATTGCGACACTTAAAGACAGATTTTTGAAAAATCCTCTGACTCAACTATATTGAGCAATCCTCAGAAACCTAGTCCTAAATCCACAGAATACACCACAAAATTCTTCATGGATATTAATTTTTCACTAATAAAAGTAACTTATTCACCCCTAAAGCTATATTATACAAATAAAAAAGTATCTCTGAGACCAATTTGTATTACTGAATGAATGAATATACATTATTTTGCATTGTTTTTAAACTTTTATGAAGCAACTGCAAAATCAAAAAATACGTTATACATCTCAGTGACAGCTTTCAAACCGAACCGTTCATGGCCCATCTGATTTCATCAGTTGCACTGACACTTCAAATGACTGTTATTAGTGAGAGCTGCACAAGACTACATAATGAAAATATGTAAAAGTTAAATCTCTGATGCTGCAACAGTACTACTCAATAGATGAAGAATGATTCTGTAGAACATTAAAGTCTGAAAAGAGTTATATATGAGCTTAATTGCTTTTGCGTGCACATTTTTCCTGGCATACAAGCCAAATTCCTTGCCT
>NW_008824007.1:540195-554592 GCF_000699105.1 Pygoscelis adeliae
AGAAAGAAGCTCACGCAATGGTATTAGTTTTTATAGCGGACACAGATAGACTCACCATCTGCCATTTCACTGAACAATCAGGCTAGAATCAGAAGTCTGAAATATTGAAATAATCTCTCTCTCCCATCATGTGGATTTGAGTCTGGGCAGGAAACAAAGTCCCTGGAAGTCCTACTGTAGAGGAACATTTCTCAAAACTGAGAACAGAATAAGGAAGGATTTGGAGAAATATCTTGGAAATCAAGAAACTCCTGACTGCATGGGAATCTTTTGATGACAGGGTGCTGTAAGAGCTTTATGGAGAGCTTTAATGTTGAGAAGCTTCTCAGCTACTAAGCAAAAGGAGTTAACACTGCATAGAAAGTTTTCTGAAAGTTTACTGAACTCCCTACTCCTCCATAATTTTCAGGTTTAATATTTTCACAGGCAAGATGATCATGCAGTTCGTGTCCTACGCCAGCTGGACACCATGGTAATTTGTACAGTTGGACAGGCTTTGGCATATTCCAATATCACTGGTGTTTTACCAGAGCTTTCTGGTATCAGTAGACGACCAAGACCTCTTCAACATGGAGTCAGCACCCAAATTAGACGGAATAAAAAGGATCTTTGAAAATTGTGCACCATTCTGAGGGTACGGACAAGAGGAGAATAGAAAAGGGACATACACTCAGGCTGGTAGGTATCAGGAATTCTAAAAATGAGATCATCACTGGGGCAAATTACAATAGCAGCTCCTTCTGTGGGATTTTTACATCTTCCTCTGAAATGCGAAAATCGAAGAGTTAGAAGTAAACATAGCCCACTGACAAGAACTGACAACCTAGAATTCATTGAAGTCTTTTAGGGCATTCTCCTGAGCATAGATCATTTAAAAATGCATCTTAAATACCAGCAACAGATCATTAAACCTTATTATTTTTCAACTTTTTTTTTTCCTTTCTTCTGAAACATTTGCCACAAAGATACCACTACCTCTACCTCAGAAATTACCCTTGGTACAAATCATTGGAGACTGGGAGAGAATACCCAGGGAAGCTGACTGCTGACGTTGCTTTTGTGTTCCTTCAGAGGCACTGGTTAGCGGTCACTCTGAGAGTGAGAGGAGCTCTCAGTCTGACCTGGTACCACACTGTTTTATGTTGTTATATAGCACCCTTCTCTGTTACTCTTTTTATACAATGCACGTGAAAGGCAAATCAATTTGGGGAAAGAAATAAAAGAAAACAGCTACTGTGAAGGGAATTGCTTCCAGCACAACACAAGAAATGTGGGTCCAGCCTCCCTCAGGTTAAGTTCTACACTGACGGTTGCAAAATAGGGTATTACTCAAAATGAGCAATGGAGCAAAATCTATCCCACTTTTAGATTAGGTACATGTTAGTCTTTCTAATGTTGAACTTCTGTAAACCTATGTTGAGTCCTAGCACATATCCAAGAGATTTCATTAATTTCATACAATAGAAAACATAAGGTGATGACATAGCTTTTAAACGCAGCTTCTGATACACATTTCTTCAATAATGTGAAAAGATACTTTTACTAAGGGGGATATAATGCCACATGTTATTGTAAACAAACCTTTAACTGAATAATTGGACAGTGTTTCAAAATGTTTCCTCAGGTAAAGTAAAGATTCACATTCTAATAAACTCTTTTTATGCCGTATCTTAAAAAGAGTTTCATGGATGCTTAGTCTATTCACAAATCGCATACCAGTCTTTCTTTACATAGGGACCGTTACACTTTTAAGAAGTCTATATATTCACCCACGGTTATTTTGACCATCTAGTTAAAACAAGATATGAGTTTTATTATGATGCTTAAATCATACATGAAAATCTTTATGGAAACCACAAGATCCAAAGTTTTACCCACAGAGCTAAAATAATGAGGCATCTATCAGCAATTCTATTAAGCAGGTATATTGTCTTATGTGCATATGTAGTGTCATTCAAAATGGTCAGGCAATTCACCCACTTTGAATTAAACATAATAAGAGGAGACATTTCTGGCTGTGGGCATACAGGGAAGGACTTACAGGTCCTGAGAGGAAATAATTATAGGCCCTAACGTGTTGTAAGTACAGTTTTGCCTCTCTACCAACTTGTGCCATGACTGACAGAAGGCAGCCGCCTCTCAGTGCTGCTTGAGGGGGTCAGGATTTCCAGAAGCAGCTCAATAACCTCAGCCATTCCCCGTCAGGTAGAACCATGATGTTATTCATGAAACATACTGATGGATACCAGATGCAATTACTGCAAACAGACGTTATCTCTACTTCAAATGACTGACACAAACTAACAGTTTCTATCTGGAGGTGGCAAAGCTACAGAAGTGTGTATGCTACTTAACTTTGATGGCCAATCTATCAACATTAAAAATAAACAGCAACAAAGAGGACAACTGTATTTTAGGTCAAAAAGATCACAGGTAGTTCTGCTTAAATCAGGCTTTCTATGTATAATGCTAGTAGCACAGGGACATATTTTCTTTCAAAGAAGCATCCCACCTCATGAAAAATGTGGAATTCTCCCCTGTGCTCACCACTACAGCTGGTTTGAGATCTTCCTCACATAAATTTTCAAGTTTTGGCCTACAAAACTGCATATGATTGACACAAATTTCAGCTGAAACTTTTGAGAAACCACCAGAATTTTCTACAGAAAGCAGACATTTTCAGGAAAAAAATATCAGTGAAAAATAGCTCTGTATCAAGAACAGTTTCACTGGGAAATTTCCAGCAAGCTGTTTTCAGAAGTACAGACTCACTTAAGCCTTGAAAGAAGGTTTTGAGAGATACGTAATATTGAATGGGCTTTCTGCAAGGAGTATCTAGGACACTAAAAATGAAAGGGCATGATTCCCTTCAGTAACAGAATACACAAATTCTAACAAATTACCTTTCTTTGCATTAGAAAGTTCAAGACTTTCTACTAAGCTGACACAGGGAACCAGAGAACATGTAGTTGTTTTCTTCTGAAACACAAAGGGAGTATAATTTTTCTAGTATTTTGAAACATGCCAAATTATTAATTATTTTTCTTTTTTTCAGAATAATATTTCAAATGTAAATAGGTCTCTGCAAAATTGCTTTATCAGTTAATAAACATCTCTAAGCTACATGTGGCATTGGCAGGAAGAACTTAAACTACAGATGGCAAAACAGATCTCTTTATTTGCACATCCTTCTCTTCATCTGCAATGCTAAAACAACCACAAAAAAAGGAATGCATTTCTGCCAAACCAATGTCAATTTCAAGTAGATTATTTCTTCTGGGTTTATGCCATAATTTGATCCAATTAGTCAAAGATGGATGCATTATTGTTTCCTATCTAGATCTGAAGTCTAACCAGTATGCAAAACTAAAAAGCCCCGAAGGCTATCCTAGGTAAAACTAGAAAAGACACAAGTTTTCACAGCCCTGATACTCCCAGGGGTATTGCATTGGTGAAATGGAATTATTTCTCATGTATACTAAGGAAGGATAAATGGGAGGAGGACTGTGCAGTGTATTTTCAAATGATGGATCTACAAGTGAACTTCATGCATGGCTGCTTGAATCTGGGATTACATTTATCCTTATTTATAATAACAATAATAATAACAAACACAACAAATACAGACTTTACCTATTTATTCAGTGTTCTTTCTATTGCTTCTTCCTCGTCAAGCTTTTTTTTTGCAAAACCCCCCAACTTCAATGTCATTTGTCCAATAGTTTGACAGTTGTCTTCACAGTTTTCCATGACCACAATCCCATCTTTGAAATGTATTTTCTGAGTTGAAACAGATAATTGCTGCCTCATTTTAATCCCAGTCCCACCTTAAAATACAATTCTACTAGTAAGTCAAAAGATTAGTTTTAATTATTAGTGAGTACTAATAATCTTGTACTCCAATTTGGCAGTTATCTATGGATATTTTTTTTTTTGCAATAAGTGTTTCCCATCCCCCTCCAGGCATTTAGATCCCTTCCTTGCATGCTTGGAAAGAATGGTGGCAAGCTACTTGGAACAGGGTTGTTACAGAGAACAAAACTTTAAATGAGTAGGAAAAAGAACTTGGATAATTCTTGGAATTTTCTACTCCACATGTCTCAGTGTCTGTTAAATACAAAGGTCTACATGCAGCTTCCAGCTGGGGAAGTCCCACAACTGATGACATCTGGAATGATCTCTCTGTATTACGCCATTATACTTTCCTTCTAAAAATCTACTCACTATTCTCAGGAGACAGGATATTAGAAATAGATACAATTTTAGTCCTACTAGAAATATTGAGACTTACAATTCATGTGAAAAGCAACTTTAAGCTCTGTGTAAAAGGTAATTAAATGCAGTCCAGCTGCAGCCTGGCTGTCAATGAGGCCAGCCTAGAAATACTTTGGGGAGCTATCCCTCTTCTTTTTTGGCTGTATGTCCCCCTTTGGTTTTACCTCTGCATTTGCCAATCAGCCTTACAGATTTGCAACTGTCTTTAAGAAATCCTTTTAGATGAGCAACAGCTGAGAAGAGAATTCCTCACATCTGACGCAAGATGTGAATCCAAGGTAAGCAACAGGTCTGCCGCAATGCAGAAACATGGCTTTTCCAGGCTTTTTCACTGAGAAAGAATAGCCTTCTGTTTCCCTTAGTACCCTGAAATGTAAAGGTTGGGAGCTAACAATTGCACACCGTCTAAGGAACATCTTACTGGGGATTGCTCATTCAAGGCATGGATGGATGCTTCCCTTCATTCTGCCGTTCTCTAGCAGAAAAGAGATATCCCAACTCTCAGAAATTGTACCTGTAAGTAGCAAAGCCCAAGAAAGGAGGGTTTATTATTTACCCAGGTGCTAGCTAAGGGCTGCCTCAGCCATGCCTTTTCCATGTAACCACAGGCCTACGTCTTTCTCTCTTTATGCCTCTGTTCTTCATATTAAAACACAGAGCTAATCACACTTCCCCATTGCACAGTGATATCGTGAGGATAAAGAACCTAGGAGTTTGGCAACCGGTATATAACCAGCCTGCAATCACTTGAATGAATAATGCTTGTGTAGAAATACCTTTACTCTAGCTTTTTTGGAGGCTGTTCAGGAATTAACAGCAAGCTGCAAAATACTTGCAAGAAGCATTAAGGTTGTTATTTTTGCTAATATTTTTAGAGGTAGCTGGTTTAACTTTAGTTTGGGAATAACTGCATTAGACAGCAGTTACAAAAGAGAGGAGGTCACATGTAGCATCTCAAATAGACGGGCTGCACACAGTGCCCAAGGGAGCATTTGCCGCTGGTATTTGGCTGTTCTATTGAGGGTTTCTGTCTGCTGACTAGTGCATTTGAAGTATTTAAGGATAATGGGATGGTACCACTGATTTACCTGCTCTTAAGCAACTCTCTTATAAATTGGAGTTTGGTTTCACTCACATTGAGATACTTTCTTTGATTTTCTATTCCCAACAGATAGGACTAGTGACAGTGCTTTAAGCATAAATGCTGTCTCTGGTAAACACAGACCAATTTATAAGTGGAAGCTCTGAGTTTTGCAATTGCACAGGAGAACATACTATATTTATTTTAGTAACATCACTGCTTTTTGTTTATTTGTACAGAAAAAGACTGAAATTAAAGACACATGAATATTAAATGAAACTTTAAATAATTTATTTTCAGTTCTGCCCTGCAGATGCCTTTACTTAAGGGTACTACTAATAAACAGTTACAAATATACATGCACACCTGAAACAGACTGATTTTATTTCTTAATTAATGAGGTGAAAACTCATTAACAGAGTGAGCACAGAGAGCTTTGAGTAACTTTCGTGAACTATAAAATTTCCATTTCAGTACTCAAGTTCAGCTCCTCCAAACCAGCTGAATCACTGTGAAACTAAGTGCATGTAAGAAGGAGCTGGTAAGAAACCATCATGATTTAAAGCCAGAAGAATGAGCAGGGATTTTTTTCAGGAAGTCTATTTTTTTGGGGGGAAAAAAAAAAAAAGCAATGTTACATGGTGCTTCAAAAACACCGTGAGAATGACCATTTTGAAACAACATACGGGACTTCTTTGCATGTTAAAGATAGGAAGTAGGGAAATTATCCACTATAAATATATTTGTTGATTTCTTTTTCTTTTGATCACAGTGGATTGTCCAAACACTGAGAAATTCTCAAGTTCACCTAGTATTAAAAACAATGCACTAATTGTATAGGTATTATTTCTCTATTATAGTGATTTTTTTTTTTTTGAAGAGCCTGTTTTTCTATGATATGCTATGATGGCCAATTGCACAATCAAATGTCAACAGTTCAGGTCTCTGACTGAAGACATGAATCAAAGCTCCTCAAACTCAATTAAAAATGGCAAACAACAACAAAATTAGGAATAGGCATCCTATCCTCAGAGTGAGAATTTGGTAAGGCATATGCCGATACAGCCTTGATAATTCAGGTGAAAATGTATTTTTCATAAAAATTCTACTAGATGTCATTGTAAAAAAGGAGCACCAAGTCCATGTGAGCACAGTTGAAACAAATGTTTAAAATAACTCAACACATACTCATTCAAAATGCTTTTCGGTTTGCTCAGTTGTACTTCAGGTATATGAGTTAGAGTTGATAGGAAATGCATGACTGAAGCTCCATACATACATCTACAGATGGTCCTAGCCAGAAGCAAAAAAACATGTAAAGTAGAAAAGTTTCAAATAGAAGGACTCATACTGTTATAGAGAATACTGGCATGTACTGTCCTGTAGTAAGTATGATAATCAGGCACAGTCCTGATTTGAGTGATAAAAATGAATATAGATCGGGCCAGACTGTAAAGTAGTGTAAATCAACATAGCAGCATTAACTTCAGAGTTGAAGAACCCAGCCATCCTGTTTAATTGACATTTTAAGCCTGAATGACACCAGCAGATTCTCAGAATCTTGAATAATAATTAGACTGTATCCTATATATAATGTGTAAAGAGCCACGCTTCTTTTCATTCTAGTGATAAAATTTGGTATTTCTGGGTGAATAAATGTAATGACAAAGAAGGAAATTAACAGCAAATCATTGTGGCTAATAAGGAAGTGTTGTTCCAAAATATCAATTCTCTCCACAGAAGGAAGACAAGCTAGACAGTGGGCTGCAGCAGTGCTGCAGAAGAATTGGCAATTAGACAAGTGCTATGTGCACTATCTTTTGAAGTACAAAGAAATTATTTGTCTTTGCCAGACTGTGAAGAAGGTAAGCTGACATAAATTAGAAGACAGTAATGGATGTTAGTTTCTTATTATTCACATTGGCAAGGCTCTCCATCACCTTCAAGGAACATAAGTAACAATTAGAAAAATACACAGCAAGTTTCACTCTATTATCATAGACTCCTTCAGACCATCATTTCAAAATTAATCCTGTGGAAATACCCAAATGCCAAACAAGAGTCAAGAACACAGTACAGCAGACACTACTCATCCCATTTCTAGTGGCCCAAACCCACATAATGCTGTTCCTCTCACAGCTCGCTCTGTTCTGCAGAGTAGCCTGTTCACCTCCTCACCTGTACAAAAAACACGTGCTAATAAAATTCCACTGAAAAGATGCAGAGCAACTCAGTAGAAGGAGAGGATATTTAATCAGCTTTATGCACCAGTGTGAGTTGTTTCTGATGAGCAATTTCTGGGATGGTAAATGAGGCATTGCAGAATGCCGCTCCACACCGCCCTGGAAGGCCACTCAGCAGCATGACCACACCAAATCTTCAGTAACGTGAATATTGCAGCATAAGAACACAGGACTGCTAAATGTTGTGTAAAGCCTCCCAAAGAAATGGCACATTGGTCATGGACAGATTTAGAACACTACCCTTGAAGATATTCAAAACAACTGATGAAGTCCCTGAGCAGGAGAACTTCCAACCTATGTGCTTCTAGGGGTATGCCTCTACACACAAAGACTGTCAGTTCTTGCAATGCCTACTGGTTATTAAACAAGATTTCCCCTCAGTGATGCCTCATTTTAGCTACTTCACTTCAGAAAAGTAAATCACAGACACAGGTAATTTCAATGGTGTTGAAGGAATCAGAAAATGAAGATTTTGAAGTACAAAAGGGGAAGAATGGTGCTTGAGAATTGCGTTAAAATGTAAACGCTTTGGGGATATTAGATGGAGGCATGAAATGGCATAAACTTTGAGGAACTGACAGAGGTGAGTGAAAGTACAAATGTAACTGCTTTTTACCCAGCCGAGCTCAGTTCTGTTTGTGCATTTTCACACACGCCTCCTGCCTGAAGTATCCTGAGGACATGATAGATAAGGAGTTTGTGAGGGTCTCCCCCATATCTTCCAGGCCCCTTATGGCACTAGGTTTTGAGGGTTTTTCATTTTGGGGTTTTTTTTGATGCAAGTTTGGATCCTGATGTTGCTAGAGGCAAGCAGCTTATCTTAGTATTTATTAATCATTGTTATAGCAACTGGGAACCTAGTCCTTTGGATTAACATCCAAGCTGGTTAGATATAGCAAGTGAGCATGTTGTTAAGTTGCCTGCTACACTGAAGTCCCATTTCAAAGCTCCAGCCCAGGAAGCACACTTACTAAAGCAACACAGTCAACACCTACAGATTTAACACCTACCTCTCAGCTTCCACATGCACACAGGGCTTTAGAGAATGGCTTTGTTACCGATGCACAAATAAATGCATGCATATAGGGGATTCATGAAAAATCTAATACCTTATCACAACTTGTGTCAAAACATAACATTTTCGAGCGTGCAGATTCGAAATACAAACAGACCCAGGTTGGAAATGGATTTGGCGATAACTGGTTTTGTTTGATGGCTTTTACAGACAGCAACCTCACATGTAGGGACTTCTAGGTATTCCACAGCTTTTCTGGGTTGTGATGGGAAAGATAAAACAAACATTTTTGCTTTATCTGATCATGTGTAAATGAATGATTCAACTGCTATATCAGTGATAAGATGATTGCTAAATGGTTCTTCTCAACTTCTATCAATGGCCTGATGAAAGGAATTAACACTGACAGTGATAAGTTGTTTTCTCAGGCATTGAGACTTCATGACAAGAGAGGATTTCTTTTGCAGTCAAAAGACATTTTATCAGTTGAATATTGTTCTTCATTAAATGCATTAGAGGCGTCCAAGGATTTGCCTGACATTTAAGCAACTTCTGGATTATCCTTTTGCCTCTCCACAGTGATGTAGATCACCTCTCTTTACTGAATGCACAGGCTGTAATGCAGATCAATTTGTTCACCATCTTTCCTCTGTCACTTATTCTGTTACATTTATCTCAGTAATTCATTACAGACCTCACCTAATCTGTCTCCAGGTTTTGAGGGTTCTTTAATCTAAATGTGTTTGCTCAAATATGTCAGGCTTAATGGACATGTTTTAGGATGATGCATGTCAGACTTAATGTATTTACCACATTAATCAGGCTTGTTTTCTTCACATCTATTTCCATTCCCCGAGAATGAGAAAACATTAATTCAATAGCTGTTTACTTAGTACTGTAGTAAAAACACCCAAAGTTTTAGTAGTTTACATAATGGTGGATAAAACCAAGTCTTTTGTTTGGCAGAGGGGGTGTCCAGTATTTTTTCTTCTCTTACTGGAAGCTTGGTGCAAGCTTATTAAATAAGCAGATGAACTGTTATTGTTTTCATCAAGCTTTGGAATAGGCAACTGGATAACTTATAACTAAGCATTATGAGTACGTACATTAAATGGCATATTCAGAAATTAAATTTGAAACATACTTTTTCAGTTCCAGTGTTCATCAGATCTAGATTTCAGAAAGAAACCAAGAGAAAAAAGGCAGATGACACTGGAGCAAGAATCTGTTTATTAGAAATGGTATCGGTATGGAAACAAAAAGGCAGGCTCTACATCGTGGTCTAGATTTCTGGGGAGTCAGATAATAAGCAATACTGGGGCACCACACAAGCAGTAAAGACTGCCCACCAGTTTTAAAAGATGCAGGTGAACAAACATGAGGGGAAAGGTAAGAAAATAATATCTTGGCAGTAAATGGGTATATTTGTGGTAAAACCACACAGAAGAACCAGAAAGAAAAGAGGAGTCAGAGACAAACAAATTTACCTGGGGTGCTAGCAAGAATGCAGGTCCTTCTCCTCATAGAAAAAGTATGCTTATGAAGTGTGGTTTTTTATTATTATATATATAGTTTCATAGTATGGCTACTGGGTGCTGAATAAAACAGTATCAGAATACACAGATAAGGCTATCATCTTAAGCATTTTGATAGCTCAATACAAATAATTATAATGCTGACATTTCATTTTAAGTCAAACCCACTTATATCTACAACATGTTATATGTCTTATGTTTGCTATCAGTATATCTGTAAAATTGCTATCAAGTTGCTAGCAACTTTCTATAAAACCTGCTGTGAAGGACATTCCTGGTTTCTACAGAAAATGTAGTTTGATCACTTTGCTGCATATAAAGCTTAAAGGGGTGGGCTTTAAAACACAACATAAAATGCCAACACTTCCTTTCTGGAACATTAGGCATCTAAGGGATTCAACCAAATGTTCTCTAAAGAAGACAAATCTCCAAAAAGTTGCTTAAAAGACAGACCTTCTTTTTTCTGACCAGATTGCCTTTAAATTAAACTGCGAAACCCTTCTATGAGGTTGTCCTTGGAAAGTAGAAAAAATGATGATAAAGCCTGCTATGAGGCAGATGATTATCAAGAACTTTAATGGAATTGAATGCTGGGCTACAGCAGAGCTACAAAAGAATCCCTTGACCTCAGTGTGCGTATTTTGTTCTAGCACAAAGCAGCAAAGTCTACAATGCACTTTTAATGTTGCTTTGATAGTGTGGAAGCCCAACCCTCTATCTAGCTAGAGGTTTTTCAGTACCCTTTTAAGGATCTGCAGGCGTTTTCTCTGTATTATAGAAATGCCACTATCTACAAGGTTCCCATTTAATGTTGGGTGAATCAATTGTGAGCAACTGACCTGGACCTCTAATGAAAATTTGACAAAAATTAGACCCAAGTCTTTCTTCAAAGTTTCAAAAATTCTGACTACATTTATCTTCCTAATCTTCACCTGGCTCTGAATTTCACCTGAAATACTCCAAACAAATGACAGGGGTCAATGCCACAGTTAGATAATTTCTTTCCAAGAACCGTGAATCTTTCTGCTGTGGATTCTAACCCCGGCCTGCCTCAGGGAATTAACTCCCCACACAACTTCGGCAGGTAGTATCTTGTGCTTCCAGCAGAACAGATAGTACCAACAACACCCAGATATATTTTGGATTCCTACTACCAATTCTGGTGTTATCAAGTACTTGCTCTCTAGAGTACCCACAATGCTCAAGCGAACTGCAGGTCTATTCAGGGTTTTTTGATTTATTTTGTTTTTACCAGTGATGTCATTCCGAGGACAACACCTACCTGCAGTGATGTCCCTGATGTCAAAGCTCAATGGACTTTTATTAAAGAATGAATTTGGCCTTTTAGTTCAATCAGTGACATATTAAAGATAACATCCAAAAGCAAAAACTTTCCAGTTCAATAAAGTAACCCCTTTAGATGAACTGTCTGTGCTTTCATGTACTCCCTGAACTTCAGTGCTTTAGACCAGAAGTGCTTGCTTGATTCATTTAGGAATTGCTAAGGATAGAATGACCACTGGAAATCCACTATGGTGAATAAACATATTTACACATAGAACTATCTGTGACAAAAAAAAATATCCTCTTTCTCTGTATTGAAACCTGAGTATAAATTTAAGAATAGACTTGAAATCTTCTCAGACACCTCTCATCAGCCTATTTAGGCTGGTGAATATATGCTGAGGTTGTGTTTTGTGTGAAGCTTGAGTATTTCATTAGCAAAAAGCATATTCAATGTTGACTTGCTTCTCTAGTGAAGTTGTCACCCATTTGGGGTGACAAAGAGAAAAGGAAACTGGACCCAGAGAAGTAATTATTATGCAGCTTTCAAACACGGGGTTTGGTAAATCACCAAAGTGTTGATGTCTGAAAATGGCACACTCAGTCTTTCCTCCTTCGGCCTCAGCATAGGTTTATATCAACACTGAAGAATGATATGATTAATTACGACTAACTTTCCTCTTCATTACAGATATATGTGTTGCTAAAAAGAAAACAAGGTCAGGAACCTTTTAATTTGTGTAGGGATCTGTATAGCCAAAAATACTTTTGCTCCTACAAGGTGCCTGTATTTTAGCCATAACAGATGAATATTATAATAAAGGAAACTGTCTTTGGTATGACTGTTACTGTATACCATAGTATTCTCATGTGAAGTTGTCTGCCAGAATGAATTCTTCAGTAATTAGCATTTGTTTGCTTGTGCCATGGATTTTTGGCTTTTCCCTTGAAGCTGTTTATCAATGAAAACTCTTAATACATTATAATTAATACAGTCACACTTTTCCAGGAGTGGCTGCTAATTTGAAACAGTACTTGAAATATGAAACATTAAACTTTCTCACAAACGCTTTTTTCTTCTCAAGATGTCCAATTATTAACTTCTCTATGTAAAGGTGTCATTTGTAACTGTCTCGCAATTTTTTGGCCACTGTGACAATGGGGACATTCAAGACAAACACTGACACTTCTACTCCCTTGGGGGAAACAGAATTCTTTTTCTTTGTAAAAGGAAGGCTTTTTCATGTTTACATGGGGGCAATACTGTCAGGAGCTTGACACATCATCTTTGCATTCAATAAAAGAACTTCATTTATAGGAATATTTGGAGACCCTGCTGTACCTCTCTGAGCTGGGGATTCTCTCATGACATGAAGGGAAAGTCAACCTTTCTATCACATCCTTCCTCTTATTAGGTACTTTAGCATTTCCCACTTCATCATTCGTTCAAAACCCAACTACTTTATTGCAAGGGGCTTGAGGAAGGAGCTCTGAAGATGACTGGACCCGACAGTGATACTCGTGGATTCTTAGGTCTCTTGTCTGTGGGAAGTGGGAGCACAGGTAGCATCTGTGCTGCCAGGGCCACATTTGGCATCCTCACTGACAGTACAGCAAAAGCATCCAGGGTATAACATACGTTTGTTCTAAAAATTTTTAAAATGTTTCAAATATGTGTTTAAGTACAATATAGCACAATATAAATGACTGCTTCGTGTGGAAATGATCATGTGTTCCTGAGATACAGGTATACTAGAAGGGAAATTTTATATTACTGTGCATTTTTGTATTCTTTCAATTTAGCAAATCCAAAGAGTTGGCAAAATACTTAAATTTCTTTAGATCAACAACTGACAATAAATTAAAAACCTAGCAACTGGCATTTTACATGTTTTTTGTTAACACACCTAGGAGTATCTCATTATTAGAAAGTGATGAACCAGCATTGTCTTACATGATACCAACCTTGAAGACTGTTCAGTTATATGTATCTTGTTTATTAGCTAACCGGGCAGAACTGATGTCAATTTAGGTATTTTACAGTGACAACTACAGCAACATGTGTTTTTCCTATTATTTCTTTACCATAGTAAAGAACATCTTCCCTGCCTAATCATAGCCTTTCTACATCTTCTATACATTCAGATCTATTTTGTTAACAGTTTAGATCAAACCCAGTAGAATAAACTCATTAAAGTACAGCTACGAAACCCCAGTGAACTTTGTTTTCTTAAAACAACTGTTTATGATGGTGAAGAATACAGTAAGAAATTAATTTACAGCCCACTGAAATTTTCAAGATTTCAAAGATGTTCCTGTTCTGGCAGAACGCCCAACACTGTGAAACTGTTCCATGAAAACAACGGACCAAAAGCCTCCACCAGGACATGAACAGCTCAGGGGACGGAGCAACTGCCCTCTTTGATCAAAGGACCTGGCTCACTGTTAGGTGCTTGACGGCAGTGAGGCATAGCATTTACAGAGCCATCCTTCCTGCATTATTCCCTTCTGATTCTGACAACCAGAAGCTTAGGAGTTGATAACAAAGCCAAATTTGGCACTCTCACATCTCAGGTAATTCTCCATACCAACAAGTTCTTTATAATCTTCACAAGTTCTTCCTTTTGTATGGTTTTGACTAAAAATCACAAGCTGATGTGGGAAATGTTCCAAATGAAAGTTTCTTAAAGATGCACAGAGTTTCAGTCTTGAAAAAAAATCAGTATCTTTCTATGAAAACCTTTGTATCAGAAAAATGCCAGAACCTCTATCAAGGAATTTGACAAACGAATCTGCACAAGACCTAGGAAAGCTTGCTATCCACAAAGAGCAATGCGGACATACAGCAGCAAAAATAGCAATGTAAGATAAAACATAGCCTGATGAGAGTGATATAAAACACAGCAAGACACTGATTAAGGAGTATTCAGGAAGTGCACTTAGATCCATGCTTCTAATTTCCCA
>NW_008824007.1:554612-575653 GCF_000699105.1 Pygoscelis adeliae
ATAAGTAATGACTGGTACATTCTGCATTAGGATTCACTGTGCTAATGTTAACAGATTTGCTTAGATGTCTATTATTTTTACTGTGCCAATACTACCTATTGCACATAATGTCTCCCATCACCAAAGAGTTTCCTGACATTAACAACTAGATCCTCAGAGCAAACTCCTTGAGTTATTCTAGATGGTTTGACAAGGCAGAACAGGGTTAGCTGGCATCCTGGGTTGAGCCTTTAAGAGATGGCATTGTCTAGGGAAAAGAAGATGCTTTTGTAACTGGTATAATTCAGATGACGGAAAGGTCTTTGTACAAGCTATAGGAATTTCCCAAGGGCAGCACTGCCTGGCATCCCTGTAGCACTACGTACTGTGGACTTGTATAGACCTTGGCCACAGACCTACCTGGCACTTTATCCATGTCATCAGCCCTGAGAAAGGTGAAGAAAAAGGTCTTTTCTTTGCAAAAAAGGACTTCGGTGCACAGGAGGGCTGGACCCACAGTGATGACCTCTCCCAGCTAATGGAGGGCCTCATGAACCCAAGGCACAACGGAAGTCTGACTTTGGGGAATGCCAACCAACCTGCTCCATAACCACTATGTCCTGTCAGAGACTCAGCTTTGGTGCCTGTGGGAGGAGCAAAATATTAACGCCCTCAGAAGCCACCTGCATGATGTATTACAGGACCCAGTAACAAAGTAATATACCGAAACATACAGCAATTAGGTCTCAGCCACAACCACCAATTACACTGATGAACACCAAGGAAGCACCGGAGTCTTTTTAGAAAAAAAAAAAAGCTGTTTTTTCTTGTTCAGTATCTGGATTAAAAAATTAAACCCAAACATTTCACATCAATTAGAAGTTTTGAGAATTTTGGGGTGGAGACAAAATAATTATTTCAGTCTGAGGAAAAATAATTCTGAATAATCTTAAGTGAGTTATTCTCTTTTGGGCAATTTCTAGTAACAGAATGCAAGTCCTTTATTCACAGTGAGGAGCATGTATTTCGCTTTTCAGGCTAGTGCCTACCCACTCAGAGAATCCCCTCAGAGTCTTACACTGTATTGTTCAAAGTTCTTGTTATTTAGTTGCTGTAATGGAGCCAAGTTACGGCTGGGTCCTTAGAGAGGGAAGACTTTAGGGATCTTTTCTGCAAGTAAGACAGCCAGAATTTATTTGGCTGAATTTGGGACTGAAAAGGATGTACAAGTCAATAAAGCATGCAAACATTTTCCTACTACCCCAAAGAGAAATGTGTTCTGACATGATACCTCTGTTCAGCCCCACTTGCTGGGTTGACAGTATTAGTGAAATGAAAGAGCTTCTGGCTAGCAAAATCACTTACAGTGTCCTGAAAACACTGAATCAAATTTTAACTATTGCTGCAGTCTCTGCCTGCAAAGGAAACTTGCTAAAGGAGAATCTTTTTCGTTCAGAGTCAGTTCCTTATATTGGTGACATACTGCTCTAATACAGATTCCAAACAGACTTCTGTTTTGTCCTCCATTGCCTATTAGATATTTTAACATGCACTGCGGTTAAAAATTAGTACATGCCAATCAAGAAGCAGGGCGGATGGTGCTACCCTCCTGAAAAGTGTAAAGCAAAGGCAACTTTATTTTCAATAACAGCTTTAAGGACTTCTGAACAGACACCTGGTCTGCTGCTCCTTCTGGTTTAGTTTATCACAGTAATTATTCTGCTATTCAGAATTTTATTCTGAATTTTACTAATTTAAGGCCAGATGACAAAGTTACAGTATATCAGTATTATTCCCACTGAAAGTATCATGCACAACAAGCCTCAAGTTAAGCCACTATATGTAACCCACTAGTTTTGGAGGCTGAAATGATCTTTCATAGCCAGATTCCAAAGCCCTTCTGTAAAGCATTGCACTGATCCACAGTTGGTAATGGTATGTACTCATCTTTTATATAGTTGGTGAAATCTGGCTATCCAGGAACAGAGCTAAATGAATGCTAAAGCTGACATAAGGTGGGCAAACAAATAAAGTAATGAGAATTGAATTTGTTTTTTTCCAAGAACTGAGACAGCAATAAAATCCAGTGTAAAATACAATTTTGTACCTATCACATGACTCTGACATGTAGTCCTTGTCATGGTGTCCTCCTCTTCTTCTTGCAGGTTTTCTGTGACTACTTTAGCCTGTACATAGTACAACAACAAAAGTGAAGAACATCTGTGACTGTTCATGTTGCTTCATGATAACTACAGAATATCTTTTCAGAAATAAACCAGAGTAAAGTTACAGGGCAGCTAAGAGTGGAAGTATATAGCCCGTCTCATTCTATGAACGATATCTGAGGATAGCAACTTTAACTTCGTTCAAAGTCACAATATGCAGCAGTCAAAAAATACCCTTGGAAGATCAATTCTTCAAAAGGAAAAGTCTTTTTCTGCATTAAAAAAAAAGGAATTATGCTCAGGTCTTCTGACCTCTTATTTGTTTCTCTCTAGAAATACCATGTTTCAGATTCTATGCTAAAAAACCCCCGTGAACTTAATATGGTGGTGGTATCTCTCCAGTTCAGTTTGCAAACACTGAACTTTGGCGTTTTTCTTTCCACCTCTGTGCAAAAATAAAAGCATTTATTAGCTAAACAGAGAGAAAAACTTCATTTAAGAATGCAGTGCACGCTAAGACCCTGTATGTGTTATTCAAGTATGTGTTATTCAAATCCCCTAGATATTCTATTTTTCAGATGAAGGCATTTTTTTTGCTCTGTTCTTCTGCACTCCTATTTCCCAAGTGTATATATAATCTGAGTATCTTTCTAGCATACAGTGAAAACCCCCTCCATTACATGCCATCAGCAGCCATAATTCAGATCCAGGGACATATTTTTCTGCCATGCTATATAAATCAAACAGGAATGAAGATACTTTCAGGGTGATGAGAGGAGGAAAGCCAGCACTGCAGAAAAAATTACTTTCAATATCTCAGAGATCTTAAATTATTTGTTAATCGCTCTCTGCTGTTTTAAACCACTTACAGCACATTCACAATAACATTAAATATGTTCTGTAATCTAAACCAGTAGAATTTATCATCATTTGCATGACATATCTTTGATCATAGCATATATTCTGCTTGTCTGGCTTACACAAGTAGCCCTATTGACCTCTTGTGGCAGCCTTAGTAAGACATGAAAGACCCACTCTCTTTATTTATAAAAGTGCATTTATAATCTCTTAATCCCAGAGATTTGATTACATCTTTTTTCTTTTGAAATGAGGCTCTTCAGGCTATGGAAAATGAAGAGGAGAGCATGTGATCATTTGGCATCGAATTATAGGTAAAACAATTTCTCACGTTTGCAGACTGCATGGCGGTCTGTGGCTTGCTGCTGATGTGACATTTCACAATATTAGGATAGATCTCTGGGTATTCCCCAAACACACAGACTGCAGACAGACAGTGCTATACAAAACTCCTGGTGTCTTGATTTTGGTGCCACACTTCCACCTCACAAAGTAAAGCCCATGGATTTTCTAAATTACACTGGGCTGTAATAAAATCGCAAAGATGAAATGAAGCAGCGCAGCACAAAAATGACTGTATCTCACCTTAAGCTCCAGCCAAGGACATGAAAAAGTATTGGAGAATGTGGAATATCCTTGGTGTGGGCTAAAGGATTATGTATTTCTGTTGGCTGGCCTTTAGAGCAAAGTGCTTTTTTGATGAACACTAACGGGAAGCGTATCCCTCTGAAGGTGAATGCCGCCATTGGTGGAATATTGCTTTTTCCATAAATTCCATGGCAGTCAAGCAATAACATTCTTTGCATGAACAGAAATCAGAGGTAATTGGTGCATATGTTATAGCATAATAGTGCCCCAAGTCTTTACCTGGCACATCATAAGAGAACAGATTTAATCATCAAAAATTGAATAGCCTTTAAAGGAAAAACTTGCTAGAAAATTAATGTTAAAAAATGTTATGGCCAGAATTTAAAGAAGCAATATATATATGATATGCAGTTTTGAAATATAGCAGCTTCTGCACTGAACCCGTATGACTGAATGCACTTTGCATTGTTCAAAAAAGAAAAGAAATCTTCTTAGTTTAGGGCTTTTTGAAAGATTGATGCTGTTTTCTCCAAAAGCATTCATTTTGTCTTTTTACAAGTAAAAAAATGCACAACAGGCCATTCTATCGCATGCGACTGTTTTCAGTCACAGCTATCTCCTGGTCCTTTGCGATCTGCTTCAAAGTAAGCAGACACCAAAGAATAACTGGAAATGATAGTAATAAGATGCATGAACTTTGAATTTAAAGCTATTGTTTTTCTTGTAGAAGTTTGGAGGACAAGATGAAATATCACATACTGTGGAATCCTGAGGTATACCTCTTTCATAAGTTAGCATTAAGAACTGTAAGCACTTTTTTAATCTCATTATTCTAGATGTCCTCAGTCTTTTGGCACTAGATATTTCTTTCAGGAATTAAGTGCCACAAAAAACACAATATGAAAATCAAAAAGATGAAGCATATAATGTAACTTAATCTTCAAAAACAATACAAAAAATACTTTGATTCCCAGCAAACAAAAGAGTGTATGGTATAGGACAGGTAATGCCTTTTCTCCATGACTAACATGTCCTTAAAAATTAAATAGTATAATTAGCACTTCTCTATTATTTGTGTATATTAAGGACAATATTTGTAGTTCCCTGATAAAATGAAGTGTGTTTCTTGAAGATATATTTAAAGTCCTAAATGACTATTACTGCTGCATTTAGAAAGACTTCACAAAATGACAGACAAAAAGCACAGTGAATTATTGCAGCATTAGAAAATAAGAAGTTAGAAAGAAATTGTAGAAGCAATGTGTAGAGTATTTTGTACTTCTGTACAGTGAAGATATACCCTAAGCTGTCAGGACCATATTAAATGGGGCATAGTTAAACTGAGTGGCTCTGATAAGGGGCTCTGCTTTGCTATCAAAGTTCTAGATCAGTTGGATTGAATTTCCTGCATATTGCACATTTCCAGACTTTCATTCTCTCTCTTTCTTTTCAGTGACACTACAAGGACAGCCTTAGATACGCTTATAATTTGTGGTTTTATAATGCAGGATACATCTACATTTTCAAAGAAGAGATGATACCACAGGAGTCAGGAGAAAAAAGTTTTCAAACACATTCATTCTGCATATGTTCCCTCTAAGTTTTAAAAAATGACCTTGCAGATGTTCTTAGGAAAGACATCTGCATTAAAGTAAAAAAAAAATTTGCCTGAAGTTGAAACCATGTGTAGGATACTTTAACCTTAAGCATCCTAAACGTCAGTACTAAGCTAAGAGTTTTTCCAGTTCCCATTATGAAGCTTTTTGAAATTTGTTTTACCCTTGAAACGCATCCCAAAGAACTTGTATTTCAAATTCTCTCAGATGAAATAGTTGCATGTGCTGTACTTCAATAACTCAGTTTTATCAGAACAACAAAAGTAATAGCCTCAACTTCAAGTTCAGTATTATATTTGGCACAAGTTTTCAGACTATTTTGTGTAAATTGTGATTATTGTTAATAATCATCATAATAATACGGTCAAGACAGCTATTAGGAATGAGAAAAGAATGTTTATTGAGTTAAAGCATCTCTGTTTTCCTGGTGCTTGGACTTTAAAACATCATGGGAAAGGCCCCCACTAGGCAAGAAATCGCTCACTAAATTCTAAGGTTAATTATTAGAAGCTTCACAAGGAAGGGCAGCCATTCAGTCTGACTTTAGGCTACAATCCTAGACTCTGTGTGTACGCTTCTCGATGCAGAAAAGTTAGCCACTCACATAACCTTGCAAGACCCAGAATCTAGCAACTAACAGAAAATAAAATTATTTTTTTTCTTCTAAATTGCAACATTCCTACTCTCGGTGTAAATTAAAGTATCAGGTATAGTTAGTATCTTCTTGAAGCATAAAACTAACTACAGAGCATTAATAGGGAGATTTTCCATGGTACGGAAGAGAGACATGGGTCAAATGTATGTTTTCGCTTTTGAAAGACTCCCTCTTAAGTGACAAATATTCCCAAACGTGGTCAAATACTTTGCCTTTTCCCCATCAGCAGTGCACTTTTTAGGCTTAATGATTTCTATAATGTTCAGAGGCATGTTCAACACTGGCATGCGATTTTCAGGGAAAGGGGGAAAAAATGAGAAAAAAGAAAATGGTCCTATTATTTCACTCTACTACAGTATGATTATAGCATCGTTGTGCATATATCTCCACTGGAATTGAATTGCCAGCAGAAGCAGTAGGATCTTCATGACTAGCTGTATAATCTGGCCTACAGTCAAGCTGCCAACTTTTGTATTAATTCACAATTCTCTAGCTACACAAAATCTTTCTGTCATATATAAACAGTTATTATCCTGTTTGTCTGTGCTGGCAATAAGGAACACATCCAGAAGTTAAAAAGAAGGTAATAATGTTTTCATGTACTAAAGCACTTACCAGGGTCTGATTCTGCATTTCCATATCAGCTTTTGTGTTGCTGTTTTTCTTGTGGTTTCCTTGAGAGCTGATAGAGTTGCCGTGAAGAGAGGAGCCCTGGGAGCTGCCCTTCGACACACTCCTGTAGGAAACATTATTTGATCCACTTTCTGTCTGCTGAGCTGCTTTCTTATCAACTCTGCAGGTAGAGAGTGATTCCTCTGATAAATTACATTGCCCTTCTTCAATCACTCTACTTTTCCATTCCTTTAATGTTTAAAGTAACCTCTCTGTATCTTCCTGTCTCTAGACCTTTGAGTGATAAATGTTTCTAACTAGCCTTGATCAAATCTGTCACTTGCAATTTCAGGTAGTATATCAATTTAGTCTTTCACATATAATGATTTATATTATATTTGGGACTGCTGTGGGGCAAACGTGAAAACACAGTATAGCAATTGCTAAATTCTTCTGTGACCGAAGGTTGTGATAGCTAGAAATGTAATTAATTCTGACTAGTCACTAAATATATGTTTGCTGGTTAGAATACATGAAAATGGAATACATTAAAACATGTACCTAATTATCCTCTATCTTTACACACCATCTGCCTAGATTCTTGATTTCTGGAATCATTTGAATTTCTATCAACTTGGATGTAACTTGCCATTCTTTAATTTCAAAGGCCACTGGTTTGGTTAACAAAGTAACATGAACAAAATTATCTCATTATTAATGTTTTTTCCTGTAGAGATTAAAGTCCTGATAGTGTACCTACTGATTGCTACTATGCATTCTTAGTCTAAAAGGAACATACATTGAACTTAGCATCTGAGCATCTGTAAAGCTACGGTGTACAACACATCCCAAGTTTTGTTCCAGAGTTTTACCTGTTTAAAAGCTCTTTCATAAAACTGTCTTTTGGTGAGTATGTAGCTGTGGTGGAACCTTTGACTTGTTCACACTCAATCTCACCAGGTGTGTCTTGTGAAGGTTTCATAATTTTGCTCTCCATGACATCAGCTAAAATATCACCGTTGTCTGTTTTCCTGTTAATTTCATTTTCTATTTCACAGTGTTGTTCAGTTTTCTTTTTTTCTTTTCTTCTCTCTAATTTTGCCTGCTTAATTCCAAATCCCGAAACTTTTGCATCTTTTTTTTCTACCTTTGTTTTAGGAACATCAGTTTTCCTGCTACTCAGTGCTGGGAGCTTACTCTTTCGAAAGCCAAACCAACTAGCTATAGAGGGCCCAGTCTTTTGTTTAGTCTCCGCAGTGGGAGATTTGGTTTGTCCCTGACCCTTTTGCACATTTTCTTGGATGCATAACATGACTTTCTCCTCTATTGTAGGTTGTAGAGCCGGTGAACTCAAAGCATCGGTAACCTTCTCAGAGGCTTCTGCTAACTTTAAAGACATTTGCTGTCTTCGTGACTTTGTTGCTTCCAGTTTATGAGGACACTTTATTCCATCCGAGCTTTGAAAAGATGAAATTTGTTTGGAAGATACAGTAGCTGATGCTTCTAACTCCAATTCTTCTGGCAAAACGCTTTTTTTACTTAGAGCTTCATGTTTAAAACTTTCAGTGCTTTTGTCACTCCGGACAGATATACTGCGTGCATCTTTCTGAGAAAATGGTTTGTTTCCATCACATTTTGAAGTATTGTGAAACAAGTCTACTCTTGAAGATGATCTGAAGGGCAGTTTGCTTGGGCTTCCATGCTGGCTATTGCAACTACTCATATTTCCAAGAGAACCTTGTCTAGAATAAGAATTTTCTGTGGTTTTAGGATTACATGAAAGCGTCTCTGGTGTCACTGCTGACGCAGGAATGGCCTTGATTTGAAGTCCTTCCATGGCTGAGTTCTGCCTTGTTAGAGAATTTCCTCTATCGGAAGTGTTTGTAATAATCTGAGTCCGTACTTTTCCGAGACCTTCTGTCACAGGGGCAGATGGCTTTTCCCCTGTATGAACGCTAAAACTCTGACTACGAGCTTTCGCTCCATTCATGCCCAGAGCTGGCTTCAAGTGCGACTTGTTGCTAGAAGAAACAGATCTCTTAACTAATTTGTTTTCTAATCCATCTACTCTGTCTACCACCAAGTTGCAGTTTTCATGTGAATGAGGTGATGCTGTATCCATACTAAGTCCCACAGTAAAATTATTTTTTACTTCAGTATCAGATGTAGAGTCTTTTAATTCAGCATCCATTGCATCCCTAGTGGTTACACTTTTAGATTCATTTTGCTTGTACTTACTTGAACTCACATTACTTTTGGAAGCTGCATTTATACTGTCTTTTTCCTGCTTCCCTGGTACAGTAGAGCTCTTTCGGAGAAGTTGGGGAGATTTGACAAATAATTTCAGTCCTACAGGGAGACGGGTTTTCATTCCTTTCTCATTAGAGTTTTGGGTAGCATGTGCAGTGTCACTACCATGAAACAGTGTTGATAACGAGGAATTGTTTACCTGAGATAGTAAAGGCTCACTTGTGCTTGTTGTATGACATTGAGGAGTTGCGGGGAGAACGTTTGGCATCTTTTGTGGCTGATCCACCCCACTGTCACTGAAAGTATCTTTTTGGCTGGAATATGCCTCTTGTGAAGAAGTTGTTTCCAATGATGGACAACCTAGAGAAAAGGACCTGACTGTTTGAAAATCTGTGCTGGAAAATTCACGATTCCTGTGGAGACCCAGCTGATTAGGGGGTTTTGGGCAGACTTGCTTTGTGGAAACTTTGGAAAGTCCTTGGCATGCACTATGGGGTTGCTGAGATATGCATTTATTTTGCATAATTGGTTCTGCATTTTCTTGAAGGTAAGATAATTCAATTTTGGCCCCAGAAGATATGTTTTTTGCATGCATTTCATGACTAGATTGATTATGAAAGCCAGAGTTCACAGTTCCTTTTAATGGTGATGATTTCAGTATATTTTTTGCTGTTTCACTGGGACCAGCTCCTCCTAACTTTACCACTACAGGTGGTGAATGAGCATAATTAGGCCGAATCAACAGGGATGTTGACCTGCCTGGAGGAAGGGGTGGGGATGGTGATCGGGTTTCTACAGTTGCTAAATCACAATGAAAGTCTCTGGTTGGAGGTTCTCCATAGTCACTGGGCTCTATAAGGTGCTGAGGCAACAGTGGTGATGCTGGACGCTGACTCTTGACTGGGCGTTTCAAGCCAGGCAGGGGGTGGGCAGGGGGCTTTGGAACTTGGAAGTCGACTTTCGAGTCAAAACTACGAGGTGGACTTTGTACCTTTTTGAATCTTGAAAGCTTTACAGGTGACAGAGCAGGTGATTTTTCAAGGGTTGCAGGGCCCACTGGTTGAGCTACAGGTGTCTCCTCACTTTCTGTCATCACAGGTTTTTTTGGAGAAAATTTACCTCTGCTGGGTATTTTAGTCAAATTTGGCTTTTGATTGATTCCTGCATGCACAGTGGAGCTTGAATTGGCCTTGTATAATACATCATACACTGGCTTCACTAGTTTTTGTCGTGGAGTATTTTGCAGTGTCACTCTTCCACAGCGTGAAGATTCACTGCAGGTCATGGGGACAACTGTATTTTTATTCCCTGTATTATCTTCAAGAATCTTTTTCTCGGTTTCATCTGCAGGTCTTTCTAAAGCAGTGTAGTTTCTAGCATTGGTTCCTGTCTGCAAATCAGTTATTCCCTGAGGTATAAGTTCAGTATATTCTGCACTGGACCTAGTTTGTGGCTGGCTGATTGAAACTTCATTTCTTGTTACAGTGACAACTCCAGTTTGATGTGAGCTGAATTCAATAGGCTCACCATCCTCAGCGTCAAATATTACAGTAATGCACTCCTCAGAAGAAGTCTTTTTTATAACCTTTTGTTGTTTAATGAAATTACATGTCTTTGGCCTAATGTCTGAGTAAGCAGATATCTGTTTTTCCTCTTTGTCAGTAGATACAAACTGAGAATTCTCTGTGACTTTGAGCATGTCAGAGGTCTTTGTGTACTTCTCAGTAAAAGGAGTTGCTAATAAATCTGATGGACTTTTCTCATCACTGCTTTCTATATGCAACTCATCCAACACTTCATTGTCGTCAGTATCTGAAAGCTGAAAATTAAGGTCCTTCCAGCCTATATCAGCATGGCTTTGATTTAACTGTAACTCAGGCAGCTTTGTTCTGGTGCACGATTTTACTTCTGCCTGAAATCCACTGACAAAACTAGTCAATTTTTCAGGTCTTTCCTTTGAATTAAAATATGAACTTCTTTCTGGCAAATGTTTCCTATTAGGATCCCAGTCAAAGAGACTGTCAGAAATGCTGTGAGTTAATTTGTTACAATAGGTCCTGCAGTCTTTGCTTGGTACTTCCTGCAGCAACAGTAGGGATGAAGAGTCGTCATCTGCATCATCATGCGAATCTGAATCATAAGAGAAAGTTTTGTTACGTTCAATGCAAATACTTCCTATTTCCATTGGCTTACAATGAGTCTGTTCGTTATGGCTGCCACATTTAACTCCAGGGGAATATATTCCTTCATTAGAGTTCATGCAATCTTTGTAACCCCATTTTGATATTACTGAAGGTGATTCAAGTAATATTTTTTGCTTCTGTAATTTTTTCAGCCCTTCTAAGATATGGTTTTCCTTGATACGAGTTGGAGGTAGATCATCTGCAGGACTTGAGAGATTGCTTGGGAGCGAAGAACCAATGCTTATTCTTTTATCCCAGCTCACGGATAACTGTTAAAACAAAATAAAACTCACATATTACTCACAAGTGCTGTTAATAAAAAGCATTACCATTTTAGTAAAGAGATTTAGGAGTTGCATAGGGCATTACATTTCATCTATTGCCATTAATAGCAATGTTCTTTTTTAATAAAGGATTTCATATTGGTGTGAAGGCTGCAGTGCATTTAAAACCTGTAGGAAGAACAATATGAATGGAAGGATTAAGATAAAGAAGAAGAACAATTTGGACTGTGAAAAACAGAATAAACGTCAGAATAAACAGGGAAACTGTGAGCAAATTGAAGTGATAAAGGAACTGTTAAAAAAAAATTAAAAGCAGGGAGAGTGAGAGGGAGGGAGACATCGGGCAGAGAACCCTTACTGAGTTTAGTGACAACTGTTTTAAATATAAGAGAGAAGAAAGTGAAAAAGAATTCTGAAATAGGCAGCTTTTCAATTAATCTTGTTTCAGATTAACTTAAGCTAATAAATGAAGAAAATTAATTTGATTTACCCTTTTGCTGCATGTCTTCCCATCATTCCAAGTGTAGGAGGAACCACTGGAATATTCACTGCAAGCACTTGAGAGGGAGAGTTCACTGCTGCTGCAGCTGCTCCGGGGATACAGGCGGCTAGGACCTGTCATATTTAATTGACTCTGGCATTTCAAGACAGGTATACTGGATTTCACATTCTGCTGGCATTCCTAAAATATGAGAAGAAATAGAAATATCTTATGGGTGGAAAAAGATCATTTAACTTCCCCTTGATTAAGAAGTACAAAGAAAAAGCAAGTAAGGTACTTACACCTTCCTGTTATGCCATTAGCATCTGGTGAATTTAATACAGAGAACTAAATTAAAAATTACTAATATTTTCATTTGTCGGGGGAAAAATCCACAATCCTCCATGTTTTCTTTGTTCTTGAACCTGTATTCTGCTCTTCTTTTGCTAAAGATTATTCTGAGTCTATTTGAATTATGCTTTGTATATAAGCAGTGTGCTCCAGTAAGATACAGAAAACAAAGTTATAAGAACACGAGTACATCTTGACAACTGCATTATATCCCTACAATGTAACAGATGAGGCTGTACACCTCGGACAAGGCAAATTAATTTAGTATCCCAACCCAAATGTCCACTGAGAATGGAATCTCTCCATTACAGTCTAATTTTGGTTTCCTATCTAGTTCAAAGCTTTGTCTAAGAAACTCTCTGACGTAGAACAATCCATCTTTGTGTCACTCGCAGACAGCTGAAGCCTCTTGCTTATGCAATTTATTGACACTTTATGGCTGCCTTTAGTACTTGTGTAGTTATCGCCCCTCTCCAAATGCAATTTCAGCTGACTGTGACTAAGTGCCAGCTTTGAGGAAGAGAGTAATGAAGAGCAGATAGCACTTCAGGTAAAATATAAAACCTCTGTAGGAGTATCTAGGATGCCTTTAATTTGTTTTCAAACTAATACTCTTGTGCCTAACAGTGTTAGAGTTTCTTTAATGTTAAGTGCCTGCACCATTCTGTTATGCTATTCTCCAGTTTCCTTACAGAATCAGACATCTTTTTAATTACCAGGAACACCAGACAGCGTGACATGACTGTTTCATAAAACTTTGCTTTGGATTTCATTAAGGCAAGCTCAAACAATATTTATTGATCTTTGTATGTAGATATACCCCAAATTAATTTTGCTTAGGTGAAAATTTTACCTTTGTATTCAGGAAGATACAGGAAATCTAAAGTTATTGAATCCACAAAACAATTATCAAAACTGTATATGCAGTAGATGCAGCTTCTTCACGCAAATCTCTGGAAAATGCTCAGTTTGTAGGCAATTCTTATACACTAACATATTTGTTGGCCTTCTGCTAATTTCTTCCATTTATTCCCCCATGTCCTCCCATTTATTACTACTAGGGTTGAACCTTTTTTCAGTTAAATGGGAGAGAGCAGAATTTTTACTGCTGAGGAGTTCATCAGCACAGCTGTTCATTGCTCAACTGACATAATAATGTTCTGTTTTTGACAAACGTAACTACAGGGCAAATCATTATTCTCTGTCACAGGCAAAACCTATGAATGGGAAAATCATTTACAGGTAGCAAGAGCACATTTCACCTCTGGGAGTTATTGGTACATGTTCTCCTAGGAAGTCAAATGGATGCAGGAGGAATAGCCTTTAAATCCACTGGCTCTGGGAAGAATACATCTTTCAGCATCAGAGGCAGGCTGATGCCTGTGTTTTTTGCTCTGAGCAGACTTTCTCGCTTTGTTGAGACAAATTACTTTTTATTTCTGACATCGTGGTTCCCATGGGAGACCCTCTCTCATCAGCTTCCTCAGCTATGACGGCGTCATTCCCTGTAAGGTTGACTGTAGAGAGGCCAATGGCAGCATCTGCTTGTTCTGGCTGTTTTGTTGCCTTTCAGCTGTGGCATTGGGAAAACATGTCATGTCAAATTTCTGCCCTTTACACTAGGCTATGTCCCAGACATCATAGTGTTTAAGGGAAGGAGGCCTGTAAAATCCTTTCCTGTAAGAACCTCCTGTAAGACAAAAGAGGAGATCACAGCATACTGACAAGTACTGCCTTCCCTTCCTGTCATCTTCAGCTTCCCTGAGAGCCTTTCCAGGAGAAAGGCATTTGGTCCTGCAGTTTTAGCAATGGGAAAAATGGGGATATCTAAGCAAATCAAAAGAACAGTATGTTACTGTAATCATCTTTATTGTTTAAGAGATGAGAAGATGTGCAAAAAATATCAAGCCATTACAGATTTTTAAGCAGGATATCTGCCCAATTTCTAGATTGCATTCTGATCACTAAAGAGAGAGTGGAATTTTCTCCTGCAATTTGCCTTTATTCTCTAAGTTATCAGAGAAAGTACTTTGAGTAGTATGTTTATGATGCATTAATTAAATATATTTAACTTGCATATGGGTCTATTAACTGACATAGTGATATTTTAATTTTTTGTAATCATGACTCTTAAGTCATTACTTTTAATGATATTAGAGTAGAAAGGCCTGAATGTAGTATTACAATTTAAACACATAATTTTTGCTAGAAATCACAAAAAATTGAAAGCTTCAGACTATTAAAGACACAAAACTCTATATTAGAAAAACCTAACCTGAAGGCTTAATTACATATAATGCAAAGGGTCATTAGCATTTTTGTGAACCTTTGAAACAACGCCTTTTCATTAAAGTATGTATTACAAAAGAGATGACATTTTTGTTGACACTACCACACTTCAAGATCAAAGGCACACAGAGGTTCAATGTTCTGTTCTTGTCCTCTTTGTTTTCCTCTATCTTTATGTGACTTTTGTTTTTTAAGCTACTTTTCTTTGACAATGAAACATGAAAGCCACACTGGCTAACGTTTTGCCAAATAAGCACAAAGCTAACCCCATGTGAAAAAAAAACACGCAGAGAGCATGAATTTTTAAAAGTTCATACATAATATATCATAAAAGTAGAATGAGTAATATGGTGTACGGGCTTTAATAAAAAGCTCCTTGACCATTTCTCAGAGATCCTGAGATGTAATCAATACCCAAAAAGGTATCTTGGGGACATTGCTAAGATTTATGCTTTTTTGCACAGTGACACTATCTGCTTACTATATCAACTGAGGACACAATATTGAATTTCAGAGAACAGAAGGAAGAAGAAGTATTGTTATCTGCCTCAACAGTGTTTCAATTCAGAGATCAGCTTTATGGCTCATCCCTCACATCGGACTTCAGAGGCGAAAAGGAGGGTTCCAAATGAGGGGTACAAGGACAGCACAAAAACTCACGTGAATCTGAGCATCAGCAGTTCGAGATTGCATCAGGCTTCTGTTTCGTTCTACTTCTGAAAGCAAATCCCCAGATGAGAGGTCTAAGATGCGCGAATGGAGTTTCTAGGGGGACAAAAGGGAATGAACAAAGCATAAGCATTTCTCAAATACGCAGCAGATCAGCATTTTTAAAATTCCAAACTCTGCTCTTAAATTTCAAGGGAAATGAAGACCCCGAGGTAAAAGAAGATTTGTTCTAATTTGAAATGTTGCTGTTTGTGCTTACTTTGTCCAAGACTTCCTGTCTGCAGAACAGAACATTCTTCATCCAAAAGAAACTCTACTTTTTCTTCTAGTCGCTGTTTTGCAACTTATCATTACTTCACATGCAACAATGACAAATGAACACGAGTCCCACCATTTCCATAGAGTTTGACAGGTTTCAGGAAAAAAGCATAAAAATGAACTACAAGATTAACATTTATAAATCAATCAACACGTTAATGTTGTTTTATTTACGAGCTGTTACACCTTGAGTGAATGATTGCAAAAGTGACCCTATTTTTAAACAGCATTGATCTGCTGAAGGCCTCCCTTGCACACATTTTAACTCAAAGTCATTAATGTCATCTGTTAGGAACAATTAATGTGAATAGAAAATAATTGCATCAGGGAACTAGGGACTCAGAGGATTTTGTGCATTAATATTCACACGCTGTTCGATTACATACACAGTTCTCTTTTCAGTTTTGCTTGGAAGGATGGCTAAGCTTGTGCCTTTTCCTCCATGTTCACCTGTATACTAATTACTAAGGCTTTCAGTGTGCATTAAGCCTGATTTGTTTTAATTGCAGTTTCAATAAAATCCATGATTTATGTGAATGCCTTGGCCGATGACTTCAAAAGAAGAAATATCTGCAGTCTTGTCAGTCATTGGACCAACATATCATGTAACAGGCAGTATGGATCTGACTCACAGTCCACTGAAATCAATGAAAAAGGACTTTAAAAAACACCCCAGACAAAAGGACTTTAGATCAGGCTTTTTAATTTTCCCATTAATTCTCCAGGCTTGCAATCTGAGAGACCACATCTACCCCCTCCTCAGCACCGGGGCGCTCAGCTTGGAGGCACAAATGGTGCAGACCCTGCCAGGGCGCTTTGCGGGGGGGACTCTGTGAAGGATGCAAACGATGGAGACTTGTCGAGGCTACATGAGTGGCCCATCACCCTGTCCATCCAAAAAGCCTGGCCAAAGAGGGAAAAAGAATCTGTAGCCACAAAAGCCCTTCCACACTGTGCAGTAGTAGTAACGGCAAGACAGTTCTTTGCAGGGCCCTGAAACATCAGTCACACAGTATCTTATGCCCAGCTACTCCCCAGCCTGCTCTCCTGGTACCCACTGCAGAAATTCATCTGCTAGATAACAAAGCAGGTGGCCGTTCCTACAGCCTCTGTTATCTGCATGCTGTGCTTCAGGCATCTAGTCCAGACAATCTAGTAATTTTTTTAAAAACCTACTAATTATAAATTTGGGAGTAATTTCTCAAGAGTTACATATTCATCCAGGTTTCTTCAGGAGGTACTATCTGTTGCAGACAGATTATGGAAAATATTTTCAATGATCAATGTTCTGTATAAACATATTTTGTCCAATATATTGTTAAATAGATTAAAATGCTATAAGCACTTAGTATCCAATATACTTTTCATTATAAAAATTAACTACCTCCAGGCTATGCATTTTTTAACATCAGTGATGCCTATCGCCTAGTTATTCAGTGTGCACCTTTTAAATTGTTATTACTAGAGTTACTGTCAGGTGTTTGTTCAAGATTTAAGCTCCAGGTAAAATGCCTTCCCAAACTCACAGATTTACTGACTTAGCACATGTGTTATTCTTTACAATAATTCCAACTCCATCGTTGAACCACCAGCGAATTCCACTGTTTTCAGAACCAGGAGTCACCGATGTTATGAACAAGTGGTGCTTGCTCTTGCAAGGGAATTACTTTCTCCAGTGAAACCAGTCACCTGATTTTTGCTTCCAGAGATATTTTAGCGGAAGTTACTATAGCCAGATCTGTGCATTAGAGATGATGACAGGGGACATCTGAGATGGATGAACATTTATACTTGAACATTTATTTTCCCAGAAAAAAGTATTCTAGAAATAGTGCTATAGGAGTTTTACAGTTGTAAAACTGTCTTCCCATTTTTCCAGCAAGGCATTTGAAATACTTCATTACTTAAATGGGAACATATATGCATCTCAGTAAGGGAAACTAAATATACCCCTATAATGTCATCCAATGGAATTTAGTGTGCTGCTGTCATTGTATATATCAGACATAAGAGCAGAGATCAGCCCAACTGGAACAGGCAGAAAACAGACACGATTTTTGGCCAGTGATAAGACGTAGCCCAGCAGAGCACGCTGTAAACAACTCAGAGTTACGGGGGTCCCTCCACACTGGCTCAGTGACCAGAAGGGCTGGGCTGCACATGGGTCACGCTATGCTTGAATCACCTTTGCCAGCGTTAAACTCTATGACTCTATAAAACTATAATAACAAAGGTGAATCAGCAGCCTAAAATGATTAACAAAGAAGGAAAGTGTGTTCTCAAGATGTATAATGCTATTATATTTCTGTATCAAACAAATGATCATCACATTGGGAATACTCCCCCCCACACATATGCAAATAAACTAACAAGACACATGGCCAACACAATGACTAGCATTAACAAACAGCATAACAAAATTTGAGATCATTAATTAAATATAGTCACACAGCACTGCAGCAAGTCATCCAATTACAAAAGAAAAATGGTAAGAAAATTGTTTTTCTTTCATTTATTTTTTTCTTTTTCCTTCTCCATTTTCTAATTCAAAAATGGGAAAAACTATTTGTTAAAAAACCTCATTAATGATCCATTTAAAATCAAGTAACAGATTGTGCTAACTATGTATCTTGATTCTGATTCCTTCTCAGATACGCAAAATGTACTGTGTCCTTTACGGTTATTTTCAGATGACAGTCACATAACTAGATCAAGGAGTTACTGCTGCCTTGAAAATTGTACAGTATTAAAATCACTGTTGATGCTATCATGATGCAATGCAACAAAAGGTAGACCACAGCACAGAATGACTTCCACAGAAAAGATCACATCAGTTTAAATTAATACTTGAATATGAAACTGAAGAGTTACAACTATAAATCCAAGTCACCTGCCCCATTTGTTGGTGCCCTATGTAATGATAAGGGGAAACCGGGCAATATCGGTACATGGTGGGGAACGTCTGGGCCCCTTTGAACACAGGAAACCATCAGGAGCGCTGGATTGCAGAACAGAAAACCCTTATGGAATTGCATACAGTATGGGCTGGGCCAACTTGCTTGGAAAATACCCTCTACTGAGTACTGCCGGGGCAGGTGCGGGCTAAAAAGTTCATAGCATCTTAGCTAGACTTAGACCCATGTCTCTACAGAAAGCGGGTGCTGAGAGGTACAGAGGCCAGGGCAGAGCAGAAAGGGCCTCTCTGTGGCTGCCTGTGACCAGTAGCAGAAAAGCTCCTCCTTCACCTGTGAGATTGATGCAGAAAAGACCGTGCCCTTTGTGGCTCAATGTCAAGATAAACTCCCATAACCCACATAAAAAATAAAAACAAAGCAATTGATAATTTAGGTGGAAACCTATTATATCAAGTGCAATAGGAAACACAATTATCTGGCAGGCAGATAACCGATCCATCAAGTAGTAGGCCAGTTCCCCCTCCCCCCAGCAGCATCCTTATTAAGGCTTTCTAGGAAGATAAAAGAAGGCTACTACCTGCTGGCATGAGGCAATATTACAGAGAGACTCCCCTAACTATTTCGCCTCTTGACTGTATCTGTGCAGGATATCTATCAGTTCCCATCTCCTTTTTGAACATGTAATGGCCTGCAGCATTGCCAGAACAATTTTCAATGAATTATGCCAAACTGTACACAGCTCTCCAATATTGGATGAGTTAATTGCTATTAAATCAATTGGCTTTGCTTTTCTCACATGAGCCAAAGTCCATCATTCACAAGAAAGAAATTCTCTCCCTAGGTTCTAAGGAGACATTTTCATCCTGGTGCTCCGTGCCAGAGCTGTAAATGTTTGTTTGGTGCGCGTGGCCTCCTCCCATCTGTGCTGTTATCTGGGGCATCACAAACCTGAACAGGCATACTCTGGACTGCTCTCCCCTATAACCTGACCATTGTAATTGGACTGGCAGGGAACACCTTTTCTGCAGCCTTCACACCACTCATTTTTAATAATTCTCTGCACAAAGAAGATTCCCCTCAAGTCCACAGGCAGCAACACCACCGCTCCAATTCTACCCCTGTTGTACTAAATGAGTTAAGTCTTAGTAACTCCACCAAAAACATGCAAAAAAATGTGCAACGTAAGAAGAGTGCTGATATGGTGACCTCTTTGTATGTGTGATAGAGGCTCATGAAAGACAAGAGCTCTTTCCAGCTGACTTTTTTCACAATCATCTGACCTGCCTCACTCTTCCTGTTCCCTTGTTCATCTTTAACTGTCATATCCAGCAGAAGCAGAGTGTAGCTATGAATTAATCACATCTAGGATGAGCTTTAGTTTCAAAGGTCTTACAGAAATAGTACTCTACATTTCCGTTATACCATAGAAGACAGCAGACCAAAGAAAGAAAAAAATATGATTAGGTATGCAATTTATGTAGTATTAGTTTATGCAGAAATACAACCTGTCATGAAACTAAACCTTGATGTTAGTCCTTAGATACATTGCAGAGGGGATGTTCGGCTGGAGATGAGAGAACATCCTTCACCTATTCCATCGGAAGTTACCTAGATTAAGAACATGCACTATTCAAAGTATGAAGTGTGAACTTCTCATGCACTAAATACTCTGAGATAAAGGAGAAAGTTAAGTATAAGGAAAAAAATCATAAAACCTCTGAAAGTAGAAATAGATTTTGCTTTTAGACAAATCAGAGATTGTAATACATGTGCTTTTGACATATGGTAATTCTGCTTTCTAAAGAGAGCTGAACAAGTGGTTGCCAACATAAAGCAGCCAAATATGAAGGAAAAGTGAAAGCTGCAAAAAGATGCTTCCATTTTATTTAATTCTAATAATCACTAACATAGGAAATGTACTTGCAATTGTATACTGTGCACATACAGCAATGCCTGACGGTTTATTGTATATAACTGATGTAATGAAAATAAAATTACAATAATTTTTTCAGCTCTTGGGAGTTATATATTTAATAGAAAATTCAGAATTATGTCCTACTTTCCTACTATTCACTTCCTATAAACAGAAATTCATGGCCATCACTGTTTAACTTTGTAGTAAAAGAAGATTATTCTTTCCATTTTCACAGTTTATAATGGCAATAGCAATTGTCATACTGAGCACTTCCCACCAGTTAACCAGCTTGGTTAGGAACTTGCCTTCACCTTTCCAGCTGCTTACTGTATGTGAAGAAAGGCAGCTTCCCAGTAGAGTTCTTGTGCATGGTATATGCCATCCCAGATTCCTTTTTATACCTACATCCCTTAGGGTAATTTCAAGGACATTTCACTGTGGAAATAGTCACGCTTTTTCTCTTCTAATTCTCTAATAATTTGCCTTGCAATCATCATTTATCCTAACAGTGTGAAGTTACTTCTGACTGTGGCTATTTCTTATAAATATTTTAGACTAACATGAAGTCTGGCATTATGGTGGTGCAGCTGCAGAATACAGTGTGTCTTTAAGAAGCATTTCTGTCCCTTTTACCACTTTTCAGCAGTGCCTTTACATGAAATAAGGTCCCCTATGCACAATCATATTCTTGTGTTTCTGCCCAGAAGTAGACAGTTAATAATGTGATTTTTTTGTGCCAGTTCTGGGAATAAAACATGGCCGTATCTTACAAGCTACATAGAAACATCCATATAGGCGTATCTCTTTCTAGATTTTCACTAGTGTGTTAAAAAGAGACCAAGCTTTAAAGGATGAGGAAATAAAACAACTGTTATTCCCGGGGGGGGGGGGGGGGGTAAAAAAAAAAACTTTT
>NW_008824007.1:576444-579822 GCF_000699105.1 Pygoscelis adeliae
TAAATATCAGCATTTTCAAAGGAAGAAACACTAGGTTCAGATACTAACTTTTCTTGCTCTCAGCATTAGGGTAGCATTCTGACTCCATGTTCAGATTCATTGGTAGTAACATAACAGCTCAATAATTCTATGCTTCTGGATTTATATCTTTTCTTCATAAAATTTGTTGCATGTTTACAGGTGAAAAATACAGGTTTGACTATATGAGATTATTCTGCAACAAATATTTAGACTCATATTTTCACTTGTACATATAGCAAACACGACCAATCAATCTGTACCTGTGCACAAAAATTTTGCGTCAACAAGCAGCCATGGAAAAGCAAAGTATCAGTGAAGCAAGCATAGGAGCAACTAGAGGTTCACCACAGCTCTGTTCTGGCCCTGTTCTTTTGCTGCAGAACATTCCCTAGAGAAAGTGAATATAGACCTGCAATATGGGTAACAGGATTTTGTCACAGGAGTTATCTAGAACATGTGATATGGAGTCAAGCTGTCAAGTAACTCCTTTCTCCTACCGTTGGGCCATGTTTAATCATGTACAGGATTGGTGCTAAAATTGGAGTGGGAAACTAACAGCCTTTGACCGTTTAAAGTACTCTTCCCTTCCCCAAAATAATTACATGCTTATCATTTCTTAGACCTCTAGAAGCTATTAATACACCTCTGTGCAGGCAAGCACATATAACTTCTGACTGTAAAGCTAATGCATCACACTATGCTACTTTTTCTATTTCTCTGTTGCTACAGGCACCATTTCTAACAGACCAAGCTGTTAATGAAGATACTTGATATTTGGCAAAAGCGTGTAACATGGAAGGTTATACAGCTCAGTCTGAAACCGGCAAAGCAACTCAGAAGTCTTACACCCCATGGTATTTAGTATGAACATATATGTTGTCTTTCATATTTAATATTCTGTTCTTTCTTAAGGTCTGTCTGACAGGTTAACTAAAATCAGTTTGCCCTATGTTACTGCTATGGTTCTCAACAGCTGTATTGCAGGAGACTTACCCCTATAGCTGGCTGGATTTATTTTTGGTGGGAGGAGGGTGTTAGTAAGTGAACCCCAGGATAACTCTCACAGTGGCATGAGCAGGCAGTTGGAGACTGTTATTTATTGGTCTTACCTACAGCTGTGTAAAATACAAGAAACAATCGCAAACTTGCAGTATTGCTCAGTGGTAACAAGGGGAAGAGTTATACATAAAATGCATATTAAACCGATTAACTGTAAAATACATTTCAGTAAGCTAAATCAGTTCTTAGTAGAAAAAAAGGAAGTTTCCAGCTATTCCAAAAATTTGAAGTCAAGTGGATTTGAATTTTCCATTAATCTAATAAAAATACTTCCATAGAAGTTCTAATTTGATATTTTCCATTTGTTTTTGTTGTTTTTCCCTCCTACTAGGCTGACTTTGCTAAAAAACCTAGAAGCCTGGTGATACAGAAGATGCTAGACTTCAAATTCAAACCCAGTATTAATAGTGGTTTGTCAGTTTTGCTGGTAAATCCTCCAGGCGAGTTTACTGAGACTTAACTGACAACATCCAAGACAAAGTACAAGGGTATGATATTACAAACATTTGTACGGAAGATTAGGGTGCTAAAACTACATCAGAAAATCCTGTTAACAAGGCAAATCCAGCACAAAAAATAAAACAAAGGTTTCACTTGTGTCTGCTTCAGATTTTCCAGGCGTGCTGCTCTCCATTATTATCAAGCCATCCAGAGATGGTAAAAACCAGTGAGTAAGATTCCAAAGTAACTCAGAAGGTTGGAAACTTATATCCTAGGGTATAAATTGGGAGGTATTAAGCAGACATTTGATGCATAAAAATAACATAATCTCTGTATTCTTCAGAGAGTTGGCAACATTAATGCAAGCCTAAAAGTACTCCTGTTCCAAATCCCTTAGTTTTATTAATTTTTATAAACTGCTTTAAATAAAAGTTACATTGAAAGACACAAAGTAATCCCCTCTGATCCTAGTTTTTAATTTTATAAATCAATCAGTGTTTTCAAGCTCTGAGACTCCAAAGTGTTAGTTCTCATTTTAATAACACTATGGTAGGAGTCTGTAAATATTGCAGTAATAATAAAATGAGCTAATCTAATTTCTTAGGAAAACGTATGTATAAAGTTCCCTGTGGTTTGTAATTACTGTAAAGTCAACAGTTTACATCAATGACCCAGTAATCAGCTAGTCAGAATGTAAATAATTAATGAAATAAATGTTTTCAGTGAGCTTGCTCACGGAAGACTCCTTCGAGTATGGTAAAACAGCAGTTTTGTGAGAATAGTATTGTAGAAGAGTCGAGCCTCTTATTAAGTACATATTTGTATTTTGTTTCTTAATAATTTGGTACAAAACAGTAAATGCTTTTTGTAAATACCTTTCTCTTGATCTAATACTAATTAATATGTTAATTCCACTTTGCTAAATGAGTGCCAACATCACCTAGGTGCTATGAATTATGGGAATATCAAAGAGTGAAAGGCAGAATCCTGCACATCCTGACACCTTCTCTTGTTACATTGCTCACAAACAAAACCATTTTTTCTTAATATTTCAGCATGGTCAGAATCAGTCTAGGAAACAACTTTATACTGAACTCCTGTGACAAGGAAGAACTATACCATTAATCTTTTATGGCATGCCCTACACATGCTATCTATGCTTTAGCAGTAAAAAGGTGGGCTGTTTTTTATTATTTCACTGTATTTAAGAAATGCTTTAACATGAAAACATAGATGAAAAGTACTGATGTTTCAGTCTCACTTATACAACAGGCACTGCATTATCAATCATTACCTGATTAAATGCTACTCACTAATTTCAACACGCTGCAAAATTGCTGATACTATGACAGTCAGTGATATTCCTGGTAGCACAACATAATTTTGGTCTTTGTCTTTGTGATTCCTACAGTTTAAAATTCATTTTCATATTCACTTTCTGACTATGCCCCAAAATCATCTAAAGGAATTAGGCAGACCTCAGTACGATCTTGTTATTGACATTTATGTTGATCGATGTTGGCTCCTACAGAATTGGAATCTACAGATCAATTCCCTTATTAGATTCATTCTCAGTGCTGCCATGATCATTTTATCACAGAAGCTGCTGCCATCAAATGCTGCTTTATCACTTTATAATGGGATAAGCTGAAGCTTTCCTCTAGCATATAGTTGGAAATGAAAACTGTCTGAGCTCTAAATATTCCTTTCACAGATTTTCAAAAATATCCTTATTAACTGCATATGTCTATTTTAAAAGCTATTCTAAACTCAATTTACCTAACCAGTAATAATTTTTGCCCACATGAAAATTCCAATTCTCAGGATGGCAAAAAAAAAGGCTAACACTGGAGACTG
>NW_008824007.1:579841-600300 GCF_000699105.1 Pygoscelis adeliae
TGCTGAGTCTTGAGTCAGATGATAGAAAAAAATGAGGCTAAGAATGAGGATATGACAGAAAAAACAAAATGGTCTCAGGAATGGTAAGTAGTATTATGCGAACACACAAAAAAGCACGCAAACACTCAAAAAGCACACAGGACAAATACATACACAAGGTTTGTCACGACTGTTTTATCTGGTTTTGAAAATATGCAGGGCCATGGTATTTTTGTAAGAGTGCTGTTACAGCTCCTGTTGAGAGAGGAGTTCATCACATTAATTTAAATCTCCGATAAAATAAATTAGCTTTTTTATTGCCAGGTTGAACTATGGGACTATGATTGTTATGTATTGCTACAATCTAAGCCTTAATGGCATTTTAGCCCTGTGGTGGTCAAACAGAAACCATTTCAAAGCTTCTAAAGGCTATTAAAACATGTGCAGATGTCTGGAAAATTAATACTATTATCTAACTCTAACCTTTTGCCTGTAGGAGGAAAAGGAGAGAGAAGGCTCAGGGAAGACGTTTTAGATCAATACATGGCAACAGAGGAGGGCAAGCACTGTTTCACATGGAAGTTCATTGGCTGTGAACAGGTGATTCAAGTCAGCAGATTCATCCTTATTTGGATTTCATTGAAATCATTCATTTACTCAGAAAAATAATTTGAGAGATGAGTATCATTTTTACAGCCCTTCCTCACTGCTGTTTCCAAGGTCCAGCAAGCTAGACACTGGAAAGGTTCATTCATTTAAATGACAAGAGCATGAATTTGTCAAGGTTAATGTTGAACAAGCCATATTTTCCTTGCCTCAGTATTATGCATCCATAATCTCCATCCCTCCACCCCTTTTTTTTTTTTTTGGTGTAATATTGTTGAAATGTCAGATGGACTGAAAGGAGTTTAAAAGTAGGAGGAAGATTTCAAGAAATACTTTTATCGTTAGTTTAAGGCTTTTACATACATATTTTCTCTCCAACTCTAATGCATTGTTTTTGGCTCTGACAGAATAATTTAAAATAAGGAGAGACTTTTTAAGGTTTTCTTGAATACCTGGATACAAGGTACTTTATGCTATCTTTTTTCCTCAAAGCAATTACTTGAGTTATGCTTTCGAAATAATAAGTGGGCAAATTCCCAGCTTGTAAGAATTATTGGCTCCACTTCTTGTACTGAAATTAAAAGAATTTCTGCCAGGTCAGGAATTGTCCCATAGACTTCCCAAACTTTTGCTGCTTTTCAGAAATAAAGCTTCTAGAGGGTCACAGTGCACGTGTTGTGGTATTTCATTCTTGAAAGTCTCAAATCTGACCACAAGATCTCCAAATGGCATTTCAAGTTCTGCAACATTTATTCTGATATACCAAAATCATAGGGCTTGTGTGCAGGACAGAGTACAACTCTGTAGACCTGATGATCTGAATAAGCATCTCAAACCCTGGCTTCAGATCTCTGTAATTCCACCGACCTGCTCCGGAGTGGTGAGAAACCGCACAAGGATTTCACAATCAGCCTGGCCATGCAAGCCAAGAAACCTTAGTAAGGCTGAAACACAGGTGAGATGGGAGAGCCAGTGCTGGTACCAACAAGGAGGGTGCACCATGCTGGACAATATGAGGATACAGACCTGCACTGCCCATGTTCATCTGCACCTCGCTTCTGTTGCTGTAGCCAGGAGGAATACCAGGAAATGGAAAACGAGAAATGTCAGTGATTGCTCCTGGGCCAAACTGTGCTCTTGCAAGGGAAGGTACAGTGCCCCCTAAGCACTATTTAGGACCTGGACCACCCCTGGAGTGCCAGCCCTAGCATACAACGACACTGAAGAGAGCTCCCTCTCCCACCCTGCAGCCCGTACCAGAGGCAGCCTGTCCCCAGGCTTGAGCTTTACCTCTAGCATAGATGGCCGATAGCTGCAGACCCTTTTGGCAGCTGCCTGTGCTCAGAAGAAGGGGTGCCAACATTTGATTAGGAATCTGTGCCCTTGTGAATGGATGGTTTTTTCACGGTAGATAAAAGTAGGGCTAGGAGGTATTATATAGGGATTTCAGAAGGGGTCAGCTCCCAGTTTGGCACCAAATAAGCAGCCAAATTTTGAGAGGAGCTCAGCACAATGCCTGAACACCTGAAAGCCTGGTCCTGTGTGCATGAAGGACCTAAAAACCTAAATCAAAGGTTAATTCCATTTGTTATTCCCCCATGAACTAGCGAAGACTGGTAACAGAGCTGAGAGTACCCATATTTCTAATTATTGCCAAGATCTCCTAAGGACCATTTAGTGGAATAAATTTAAGTGAGCCTCTAAAATACAGTGCTAATCTCTGATTCATGTCCACACTTGCAGTATCTATAATCAATAATAATTGTGCCTAGACCTGTGCCTGTATTTACTGTACAGGAAAAGTACACAAGGCTTGTTTAGAGAAAAAAAAACGGAGTTAAGAGCAAGTAATAGGAAACTTACTTAAAAAAAACAGATGGGGCATTTCTGCTTTTAAAATATGACTTAATATAAAAATTTAGCATCAAAACACTACAAAATTAAGTAGTTCATCTCTGAAACTGTATACCAGAAAGATGAAGTGAAGAGTGGGCGTATATTTGAGATTTTTAAAGCACTGATATTAATTCAAGATGCCATTACTTTGGCAGTCTGGTTTCCATACTTGTAATGCAGTAAGACAGAGTTTAATTCATAATGTCGAAGATGCCCTTGTAACGCACACAGGACACAGACAAATCACTGCTCCTCCCTGCTCCCAGACATCAGTTAGTGACTAATGAAACACGGCTTGCTCTCATCCAGAGGAAGAAATGAGCATGAATGCAATCTAAAAATGCTAAAAATACAGAAAGACTCAAGTCTGTCAATATCACATTGTTAAAGATTTAATGACAAAGGTAACTTTTCCTTTTAGCTTGTCCTTATCAAGAGAGATACCCAGATGGTAATTTAAGAGTTAAGGCACTAATGGACTCTTCAGTTTCACTGAGCATCCACGTGCTGATTTTATCTTGCAATACAGTATTTCGCATTCTCAGCGAAGTCAACAGAGATTTAGTCAATAGTGTCACAGCCTTTGGATGAGGATTTGAATCTTACCAGTATCCAAACCATCATTAAAGAAGATAGGTCATTTGGGAAACAAAGGAGAGCATTAGTAAAATTCAATACTAAAAGATGGGGTTGGTTCAGTAGGTGTTTTATGATTCCTTATGAATAGCATTTTATTCTAATTACCACCCCTTTCTTCTATGTGCAGTATCCATAAGAGTAGACAAAACATACCAAGTATATCACAGGAAAATGTTTTTTTCATAACAGATGGCAGCAGAAAATACCTATTGAGTAATCTTATGTGCTATAAACCACTTAGCATAATGTTAGTTTGATTCATTTGATGGAATGTATAATTTAAAATTACTAGCAAATTACACTGACCTGATATAATCTGAACAGCTTAAATGTTACCAAGTAGATTACCTATTTGGCACACCTGATTTTAAGTAGAAGAGCCATAATTCCATATTGCTTCCTGTCTGCAAAGTGCCACTACACTTAAATAACAGTAACAAAACCACAGTTATAAAGTAAAATATAAATGAAGTTTAACATGTATTGAGTGTAATAACCGATGAATTTAATCCTTTATCTATTGTTATTTGTTTCATATACACACACTTTTGCAGTTATCCTTCATTTAAGTTTCAAAGTCTAAAGAAAACAAAAACAAACTACATACTTAGCTCCATTAGTGCAATAAGAAGAAAATGACACATCTGTAATAATAATGCTTATATTTCTATACTGCTTTAGAATTTCAATAGATTCCCACTTTACCACCACAAGAAGATGACCTCTAAATCTTTGAATCATTTAATTTTATGCATTCTTTTGGTATTTCATTTGGGAGTTATGGACTGTGAAATATGCACCATGATGAGAAAACAATTATCTAGCACACCTGTTGTTTGTGCGTATTGTATTTAAGCAGAGCTTGCAGTGGCGACTATTTTATTCCACTGTGAAATCCAAAATGGGGAGGCTTTCAAAGTTGACCTGATGACATGAACTTACACTCTTACATGTAACACGTGGCTTGTACTTACCACATCACATACTGTGATAACATTAGAACAAATCCATGCCAATTTTTGCTATCAGAATGTCAGTGAGAAAGATTTTTCCATTTAGAAAGGAAACCTGAATGAATGACTCATGACTTAAATACACCCAATATATATATATATATAAAATTGTAATCTGCAAAACCAGAAACATATCAGACAAAAAAATGGATCTGTTGGTCACACAAAACATAAACACGAGTACCTCTCATTGAGTTTTCACAAAGTTCACGATCTAGAATAAAGGCTGCCTCTAATCAGCCTCTATACTTACACTTGACCATTTATGCAGGGAGTTACACGATAAGTTGCTAATGCATCTCGCTAATAGATTCAGCAAACAGAGCAGGCTGAAATAGCATCCAACAGGTTAAGCGTTGTTATAGGTTAAATATAACTGCATGGAATAAAAAAGCTTACCTTTTTAATGCTTATTAGAAGTTTGAAGCAGGGCAAGTTTGGAAAGGAATATAGCAATACTATTTCGTATTGTGGAGCTCCTTCCTTCTTTCTTAAATTTATTCCCATACTGAATGTACACAATAATAGGAAAAAACATGAAAAACATTCTTGTATTTAATGAGTCTGCACACATACTTGCTTAGGGTTTCAAATGCCATATTGGATTCCTGCCATCATGGGTATCATCGCTGATAATAAAAGTCTTTGCATAAAATAAAGAGAACTCTATGATTCACCCTGTGTCAGTTCCATATTTTTCTTTGTCTAAAAAATAGGCAGTAAAATCTCACTTTTGTTGTTAAGGCCTGTCACATCAGTACAGCCCCACGGTTTTCTTGACGTGTGCTTACTCTGAAAAACTGTCTTTGCTCTTCAGAACAATGTCTGTATATTTCTTCAAAACTTAAAAAATATTGCTCTCCTCAGTCAAAATAATTCATAAATACTTCAAAGATCACTTGTGGCTTTCCTAAAGATTATTTGCTCATTTGATTTACTGTTTTTGGTATCTCTGTAGCAATTTATTATCATTAGAATAATGGAAAAAGCTCATAGATTCGGTATCTGAAAATTATGTATTTAAAATTGTATCACAAAATGTCATGTTTGTGTAGATATGGAAAGCCTTTCAGCACTTTTCTTTGGAACCTCTCAAGGCTACTTAAAGTACTTGGACATACGAAATTCTAGCGGTTAGAGGTAATTTTCCCTTAAAAGCATTATCATTCTCATCAGAACTATATGCCTAGTGAGCTTTAGTTAATACTTTCTTTTTGTTTGAGAGAAAATTGGTAAGAATTTAGGTGCTGAAATAAGGGACAAGAGTCTGACAAGAAGGGAGATCACCAAAACACAAATTACAGATGGAGCAGACCCAACTCCCTCAATAAAATACTGTTCTCCACTGAACCTCTAGCTATGCTTTGTTTGCTTTAGTTTTAAGTGTTGTGAGGGATAATGCCGTACCTCTCCTCTCATACATCATGCCACGGTCTGTAACAAAAATTTTTGTAATGTTCCTTTATCAGCCTGAATTAGATTTAGATCCAGAAATCATTTTGGCAAATGTTTTATTTTAAGAATTAAAGTTTTATAGTTTCCCTAGTCAGAAAAGAGCAGGTCGGGATCCCCCCATGTTACAGACTGGTGTTCTTGAGGGACGAGAAAAGCCGCCTCAGCCATTTCGCTCGAGGGATCTCACAAAGCTTCTTGGAGGTCTACACACAACGGCTGTGATTTACATACTTACAAGCTGAAGTCCCCGTGACTAGAGATGCCCCGTAGAGAGCCACTGCTGCGGATGACATCCAGTGATTCTCAGTGCCCTCCCAAAAATCTGCTTATCTTAGAGCCTCCTTCCAGAGCTGGCTGGATATCGGATATCAGCCTAATTCAGGTATTATGCTGCTGCTGTTCATTCAAAACTAGAAGTCATATGACCTAACTTAGGGAGGTTAGATGGAATCATAGAATCATAGAATCATTAAGGTTGGAAAAGACCTCTAAGATCATCGAGTCCAACCGTCAAACCGTGGAGTTTCTTCAGAGGGGGCTATTTCCTTTCCTTCTCTCATCACTGACTGGTCACCCATTCATCTAACCAGTAGGCTATCGTGAACACTTTATTTCTGTAATGTTTCTTCAGCATATATTTGGAGCTGCAAACAGGGCGAGTAAGAAATATGGTTTATAATGTATTACTACATGTTGATGATTTGAGCTGAGATGAAATACAGAGATGCAGAGCTTTGTATTTCTGTCTTCTCAGACGTTATTGGTGAGTGAGGACATGACAGAAATAGAAAGTAGGTACCAGTTTACTGAGATAATGCAAGACTGGAAATAATTACATCAGCATCTTGACATGAAGAAATGTTCCTTTAACTTGTTCTTGAAAGTCTCAAAAATCTTTGAGTGTTCCTTACTAGATCGCTATCTTGATTCCTGATACACAGAAGCATTCCTATCATTTCTGACTGCTACAAGACTGGATGCTCTTTCTTGGGACTGGATCTTCATGACAGTAATTGTGCACCTTTGGTAGCCTTGATCTGGAGAAAGCACTCCAGCAGGGCTACAGCCTGAAATCTTTTGAGAACTGCAAATGGTGTAAAAACCACCACCTCACTCTTAGTAGGTGCTCTACCGGCAACGTAATTCTTGGATAAAGTTTAATGTACTATTTTAAACTTAATATATCTCAAACATGCTTTGAATTTATGTGATTACCTTTTTGCCTGTTGATACAGCCCTTGAGATTGTCGTAACTTTTAAGCAGTTTTCCACTACTGCTGAAACAATTAGCAGATCTGAAATTAATTTCTCCTTCAAGCCACCAGTCCCGATTCCTAAGCAAGTACGTATCACTACAGCTACTGCAACACCGGATTTCTATTTGTATGTTTATTGGGAAGAAAAAGACAGTTTGTTCTGGAGCTGGAACTTTCAGAAGATTTGCAGGTAAGAGTACCCTGACAATCTGATGGATACAAAGGAACAAATGTGAAGTAAGAAAATAAGCAGGTCAACTGCAGGAGTTTCAAAACTTCGAATACAATTTGCTGATCTTGGTCTCAAGTCTGCCTGCTCTCTGAAGAGCCCAGAGGCACAAGGTAGGACTAGTAGCTGGCTTCTGTCAGATGGGAATTATGCTGCTGCTCAGCATATAATGATCCAGTTATTTAAATATGCTTTGGACTGCTGACAAACTGTTTTCTAACAGTGCATGATGATCTTTAGTTTTAATTGCAAACCCTCAGATGCTTACTTTCTGAAATACTTAAATATTTTGTATATTTGATTGCTGTAAAGCAATGCAACTTCACTTTTAACCTTCTGCATTCAGACATCATCATGTCTAATGATGTCTGAACCAGAGGTCAGACTCTGAGGCCAGATATTTCATCTCCTTTTGTCAGGTGTTAGGGCAAGTAATTGTCCTCGTTTTCTTCCCATATATAATAATGTCGTTGGTGCAATTTACCCCTTCCTGCTAAGTTGTACAACTGTTTCCATCTAAGTATGTACAGCTATACTCTATCTCATAAGTTAGGGCATAGTTGTCAGGTTATTAAAAGAGCTAATATCAATGCAGTTATAACAAAGTAGTTATTATTTAAATTGACTTTCTGAGAATTCAGCAGACTGTGCTGTAGCATTCTAGACAAAATTTTAGACATAAAATTAAACAATGTGGATGGTCCATGAGTAATAAATGAAACTAATCTAGTCAGAGGAACACAAGGAGAAAATAGATGCTTCGAGTCCTCCCTGCTTTTTTCTGGAGTTGATAAAGTAGAATTTTTATGATGGAAATAAAATGGCAATAAAAATATAGTTTAGGATCAGAGATACTGTAGATCTTATGATTAGAAATATTATTTTATACTTTCCCAAATATGAAAATTTTATTACTTCTTTAATCAAATAAATCAACTCAATAAATATTACTGCTTGCCACTCTTTAACGCATTTCACACTGAAGGTTCCCTGCATGCTTTATAAAAAAACTCTGACAGCAAACTTCTGGGTGAAAAGTGAAAGCAAGTCTTCATCCATGGGAAGAATTCAGCTAACAAACACATTGAATTTATGTCACGAGAGATACATAATATAAAAAAATTACTGTGTTATCTATCAGAAGGCAAACCCTGACCCATGTTGTTCTCAGTAACTTTATAGAAGTCATCATTGTTGTAAAAGGGGGATATGTAATATCAGAATCAGGTTCAATGTCATTAGTTGTATTTTCAGGTAGGAGTGGAAAGAGAGGGCTAACTACAAGACAAAGATCTGTGTCACAAGACTGAGCAGCCTATACCCGATAAAGTCAAAACAAGTCTGTGAGACAACATAGCTAAGAAGTGGAAAAACTCTGTAATTTGGTGATTTTAGTAGTTGGAAGTTTCTTTGAAGAAAACACTGCATCATTTAGAAAAAATAAGGCAAAGACAGAAATATAGTGATACTGACATTCACATTTAAAAATGTAGATGCTATACATTGCCATGGGCAAAACAGAGGTGTTAAGTTTCATCTAAGGCTTCTTATTCCTACTCTTGTATCCTTTCTTTGGATTTATCTTACCCCTTCAGCAACCTTCTGTATATCACCTCCACAAATTTCCCTCTTCACTTCCAACCTGTTTCTCTCTACCCAATTTAAAATCTTAAGTCTGTTGTTCCAACTATTTCTCCCACTGCCAGATGAAATACAAGGTGGCCCACTAAAACGGAGTTCCTGGTTTTCTTTTCCCAAACATCTCTTGCTATGACAGGCAGAATTTCACCTCTTTTTAGCAACGTTAACTGAGGAAAATGAAGCCTGCTTGGGCAGAAGCTACTCCTCTGTGCTGGTTTTTAACTCAACCTATTGCTCTTCTTCCAAATGTGCTGAGACAGAAACACTTTTCCAAGGCTTCTTCATTTAAGAAGAGAGATTGGCTGAATAAAATAAAATAAAATAAAATTTAAAAAAATAGGTGATCAGGCTCCTCTTTAGTTATCTAACCTAATACCGGCTCTGTAAATCACACCCTTCAGCTAGAAAGAATATCCCCAGAAATACAGGGTAGCTCTTAAAATCATCTGCAATACGAAAGAGGTAACAAAAAAAAAACCTTGAGTTATCTCTTTTTCCTCCTTACATTTTGCATCAGCATTACTTAATCTTTTCATGACAGGAGTGACATATCCTCTGTGCCACTCTCCCTACAAGCTGTAAGCACAGCAAAATTTCTAGTAGCAAAGAACTTATATGGCAATATACATAATCACATGCCTCAAGAAAACACGCCTATTTCTTTTAAAATACTATTAGGCCCTTCGATTTCATGAGTACTTACACTTGTAAATGCATGAAAGTGTAATACTTCTAATAATAGTTTTACAGCGAAAGATTCCTGAAGCAGTCATGAAAACCTTACTACGTGATTTTTTTTTTTTAATTGGTAGCAATCAGCTTTTCTTTTGATCTGCGTAAGAAGCATGAGGAAAAACAACACAGTGCAATTGGTACGCTATACGGGCCATTATTCTACAGTCAGATTCAGAACACTGGTACCAATCTTTTCTTTGAAAAAAATGCGAATGATCTGATTTCTAAAAATAATATGAATCATGTATTATTTGCTTAAAATCAAATATACAAAAAAACCTAGGGCAATGGTGAAATCTTTTTTTTTTTAAGAAATCTATGTTTCTGTTGAAATCTAAGATGTCAAGAATGTTTATGGTTTAAAAATAAGCTTACTCTTTAATACAAGAGTCTTCTAATGTCAATTACAGAATAATTTGATGGTAATATACAATCAAATCACAGAAGTTGATATGCAGAAAAAGTAACTAATGCTATTTGTTTTTAGCTTATACCCTCTTCTGCAGCATTCTTCAAGATTTTTAATTGTATTGAGTGTGAATACTCCTAGGAGGAGATTAGCATGTAAATAAAATTGAACTGTATTATATCAGACAGTACAGGAAAGGTGAAATTAACACCATGTGTGTCATCCCCCTCCCCATCCCTGTTACCAGTATTTGCCCGTTCACTCTGATTAGGGTCATGATTTAACAGTAATGTCCTTAACCACATATTTAGTACTCTTCTGTAGAGTGACAGATTTAAACAAATATTTAGCTACTGCTCTAAATCTCGGATGTATGCATTTCCAAGAAGACACAATACAAACTGTGCTTCAGTTCTATGCAGGCACAAAACAATATTTGCTTAATTTCAGCCCTAAGAAAACACCCTTCTTCAGATTTTACATCTCAGACTGCAAGATCACAGACTACACACCATTTATTCAAGTCTGGAGTACAGTTAGAGGATAAATAAATTTTTGGAAACTCACAAATTTACTGGGGTTTTTTTTTTGGTAAAAAATGACATATGAAGTGTATTAAAAGAAGTTCTTCATTTTCTGATGTACACTGCAACTTGTTCTCTGCTTTTTTTCCCCAGGGGGGTTAAAATCTGTTGATAGCAAGAGTAGGGACATAACAGCAAATTTTGCTGCTGTCTGGGAGACCTGGGCTTTGTGAATGATCTTAATTTTCTTTCTTCCTCAGCCAATAAAGACAAAGCAAGTGAAAAGGGGGGAAAAAAATCTATACACATTAGTTCCTGCCAAACTGTGCAGGAGCAATGATGTAAAACAGTCAGAATCCCTCAGGAAAACCTGCTAAATCATGTGGTTCTTTCTTCCACTTGATGCAGGTTCATCTCTTTCAACTTCTTTCACAGCAGTGACATAATCCAGTTTCAAGGAACTCAAGTCAAAGCATTGATCCCACTTTTCAGATGCTATCTAACACTTCTATAACATTCCCAGAATAACCTGGCTTTATTGTTGCCACACAAGGAATTGGGAAGAAGAGCCATATCTGTAATAAAGAATGTGCAACGTATGACTTCTGTGCAATCTAACCCAATACTAACATAGACTAGAGTCAGGCACTTTGAAAACAGAAAAAAGAAATAAAAATAAAAATAGAGGGAAAAAAAAATCAAAACCAGGAAGAAGGAGCAGGTGATGTGACTGTCAAAAGCAGAAGTGAGCAATAAAGGTCCATGTTGTGGTGGATGTGTCAGAAACTCTGAACGCATAAAGATAGATCAGTGCTACACAGGAGTCTATGAAGGATGAACAACCAGGAAAGAAAGCAGGGGGCAAGGGAGAAGAAATCACAAGAGAGAAGGTCTTGACCCAGCAATACCTAAATCAACACAAAATCAAGAAACAGAACAAGAATCTGAGGATAACGCAAGAACCCAGATCCCTGTGACGGTGACCTGGGACTACTCTGCCTGTGCTTCAGAGTTTCACAGTAAGTAAGAATAGCTATTTGCCCTCACCGTGGGGATTCCCTTGCCTTTAAGCACCAGCTGGTGAGCAGACTGTGTTTCCTCAATAAACAGCCCAAGCTGATGAGAGTTAGCAGCCCTCAGCTGTCAAGCAACAGTGCAAGGGCCCAATTTGACTTTGAGATACAGACACACAGCATCAGAGGGTTCAAATAAGATACACATTTAATATCACTTACCTAGCTGACATGACCCAAATTTCTCCTCCAAAATGAATGACTTTTTCTCTAATACGAAATAAAATATATTGCTAAACCAGAATTTGCCCTATTGTTAGAAACCTGCAAAGTTTTAATTAGTCCTCATTTACTGTTCTCCTAGCTCATGGTTAGATTTGTTGCACTTTCTGCAAAGCAATTTTACTTCTACAAAAGAATGACAAAGCGATGGATTAATTCACAATAATGGACTTTGGCAAATGAAAAGGGATACTGAAACATCTCTTATTATTCCGGAACGGCAAAGGAGTGGGAGATGGGTCAATTGGTTTCTCATCTATATCCTCCCATAAAACATTGGAAAAAAAAATCACTCTAAGCCTGTGAAGATGTACTTAAGTCCTTGTAACACACATGGCAAAAGTTAAATAAATGGGCTGTCTTCTCACAGGAAATTACACTGTTCACCATCAAGCAGAATGTTAAGGAATCCGAGCTTCTCCCCTGCAGAGGGATAATGAACCCATATCATTCCATTTATCATAGTGAAGAAGCACCTAAAAAAGTTACTCTGCAGGTGTGCTCCTTTCTCCACATTTGCACATAATATGTAGTCATAGGTCATCGGCGTACACTTTCAGTTTCAATGGTATCAGGTTATAGATAAAGGATATTCTTCTAATGTATTAAATCTATCAACTGTCATTTCCTGCTTATTGACATAACCTTAAAAAGAAGAAAAATATTTTATAATTGTGAGAAATATAAAGTTCATAGCTTGCTTTCTGCAAAGGCCATTTCCTACCTGAAGAAGGAGGTCAGAAGCTGGTTTGACTCTCTGCTGGAAAAGCACACTTAATGTTCGATTCTGTTGTTCCAAATCAAAAACTCTTGTTTTCAGCTTTATACATTCCTCCCTCAGATCCTGCAGCACAAGGGAAAATAGGAAGATTAGAAAGCAGGTAATAGAAGCACTTAAAAAGCTCTAAGTAATGTCAGATACTAAGAAGAAATACATATACAACTTTTAAAATAGTACAAATCAGAAAAATGTGCTACTTCATTTTCTCTGGTTGTTTGATCATCACAGAATAACATTAAAAAAATCTTGTAATGAGAAACAGTAGTTACCTGACACATCCTTTTGGAGTTTTCTGTGAGTATGAAAAATGACTTTGCTAGCAATGTGTTTCATTTTGCAGCCGACACAAAGCAGAAAGCAGCAATTAAGATATGAATATTGTAATAAGCATAAACTAAGGAAAAAGCATAAGCTATACCAAACCAGGAAGAAGTTCAAAGTGGTACTGTGCCTTCGAGGTACTCTTCTGAAGTCTGATCCCCTCCTTGCTTTTTCTGGAATAACCAAGTCAGCATTTCTGGCTGGCATATTGGGGATGGTCTGTTTCTTCCCCACTGTAACTTGCCACTGTAGAGCTGGCTAGGCCATAGTAAGATGTTGGTGCACCAGATACATGTGGTAATATGATGCTGCCTGTCATTTCCAACGTGAGGTACCAAAAAGCCTTAAAATAGGCCATTAGAAGCAGAGGTGGAGTGTAAAACCTCTGCATCTTAAGGCACAGGACATTACTGTCGAAACTGAAAGATGCAGGTCTTTTAGCCAAGGCTGAGTCAGCATCATCAGGAAGAAGCCATTAATAGCTTTCAGATACAGCAAATATCTATCTATCCATCTGTCTGTCTGTCTGTCTGTCTTCAATGTAAGACCTGCTTTTCCTGGCCACTTGAAGGAATACAGGATTCTATCAGAAAGAGAATTTTGGAGAGAGAACAGAATCTGACACTCAGCCTTTCAGCGTAATTTGTGCAGTTGTCCATTTTGAGGTGTGAGAGCTTCATAAATAAGGAAGAGCAGTCTCCTAATAAAGGTTACATATGAAAATAGTAAGCTGCAGCCATAAAAAAAAATTAAATCTCCAAAATACTTTCCCATATTCCTTTAAATTTAGGACAGTTGCTGCCCTGCGGTATTGCCTAGCTGATACTACTTTCCACCATATGAAAGTGGAGAAACAGGCCTCTGGATCCCCATACGCTGTCCTGTCAATACCATTATCAACATGGTGACCTAGCCTTATGAGAAAACAACTCAGAGGAGGAAACTGTAGTCAGATGTAGCTTAAATTCTTGCCTACAGTTGCTCTAGTCTCCACTGTAACCAGCCTGAGGTTATAAAAGGTGAACACACAATAAAACAAGCTCATCTTGAGACTTTCAGAAAATTGTGAACATCTTTTTATGCATATAGTATGCATCAGATTTCATGATACTACTGGATAAATGCGGTTATTTTCTCTTGATCGTTTCTTAATATTTGTTTTAGGTGGCTGTCAAGTGGCTGTTCAAGTAAAATTGCTACAGCCTTCCAGCACGACCCCCAAAAAATCTTGAGTTTGTAAAGCCCTAAAGCTTTGATTTCTGTCAGTGAGACCTCTTATCTCTGGTCTTACACAAGGCAATCTCTGTTAGGAAACTGCAAGCATCAAGACCCATCATTATCTGCCTTTCACAAATAATCAGGGAATTTAAAACAGAGCCTTAGCTGTTACAACAGTTTTTAACACTTCAACACTACTAAGTGCACTGAAAGAGAAAAATGATTCACAGAAACTGACAATGTAGAAAAAATTTAAATCTTAGCAATGCCTCTGCTTAAAACCTTCCTATCTTAAGTTTTAAAACCATAAGATTTATGTTTCAAACTTTAGACTTCCTGTAAAAAGTGAAATATAAGATAGTAGATTACCCGCCCAGATGCTATAAACAGTGCCAATGGTAATGCCACACATAGTCCAGAGGAGAAATGAGGCACATTAAGGTAGCAGTATTCTGGTAAAATGAAGTCTGAGTTTAGAAAGTTGAAGTCCTGAAATTACCAATGAATACAACCACCAAATGTCTGAAGCATGTAATTCCTCTCCTGTGGGCAAAATGACCAGCCATTAGGATAGCAATCTCCCACATATCTAAGGTATTCCTATGGTCTCACTATAGTAATATCCAAGCATCTCTCTATTCTTACTTTTTCTCTTCAGTATGAGACTCACTCTTCTCCAAAATGGGATTAAATTCCCTCATTAGAGGTTCCAGAAATACGTTGCTCTTCCTCTGAAGATGCTTCTTCTGTTTTAACTCTTAATTCACTTCTTTTTTATTTCATTGATGAAAAAGAAGAAGAAATAACTTTCATACAGAACCGAGAGTAAAAAAGTATTCTCCTGAACACACTCCTGTGGAGTGGGGTAATATGCAAAGAGCAGATACATAGATCACAAAACAATTTCATTAAGTGGTGTAACTCAAATTTCAAACTGCTTATCCAGGTCTTACATGGAAAAAAAAAATTAAAAAAAAAATCCAGTCTCCAGCACTCCTATCATCTCATGTGATATGAAAAGTCTTTGGGTGGAAGGAGAAAGAATGGATGCTTCCAGTAAGTATCAGAGCATACAGGTTTGTCTCAAATAATTTTGTTGTTTTTCTGACTTCTTAAATTTCCCAGAGGTAAAATTTGCTATTAGTAAGTGGTAAAAAATCCATATAATTTTGCTACATAGAATTGTGAAATTTTGCTGTGTGGCTAATTCAGCACAAATCTCAATTTAATATACTTTCTCCATAGTCACAGTAAAAATAAGCCTCATATTAGAGAAATTCTATATGTACTGTAACAAATTATATACTTGAAAAGTGCACATTTAAGACTGTAATTCCATTTCAAGGTTTCAGTGACATTGATAAATCACTCAAGCTTTGCTCACTCAATTTGTGTCACCAGAATCTCTCAGTGGAATCACAGTCCTTCCACATACTGGCGAGTACACAGTGCTTTATTTGTTACATTACAGCATATACTTAATTTAAGCAAAAATTAGTCCTTGAGGGACAATTTCAAATTCACAGCAAAGCCTACGCAGTGTGCGTTACTGTACAAAATCACTCTTCTCCATTTTCTGAAAGCTCTCAGCTTTTCTTCATGTCTCACTATGCCCCAGAGGTGTGTTATCTCACTGTGGCATGACTGGCTCTGTCTTACTGCTTAGCTGTACGACAGTAGATTTATCTGTTTACTAGTTACTATTTGGATTCCGATATCTACCTATTTGGGACTGGTGTGAGGAGTCCAATTTCCTCTTTATTGTATGCTATTGTGTTCCTGTCTTTTCTTATAAAAGGACTTGCATGAATGGTGTCAGGAGCACTGTAACAGTTAATATTCATTAGCATTTAGAAGAATACTCTCTTTCCTCTTTCTATGGATATTAAATTAGTTGTTATTACTCAGTAGTAGGTAAGCAGTTGTTAAATCCCATCAATACGAAGTAAATCACTTTATTAAATGTATTCAAATCTGTTTTTATTGTATCCATATGAACTCCTTGGTTCCTATGGGTTTGGGAGGATTAATTACTGAGAAAGTATGTAGTCATCAAAATGTCTGACACCTTTGCAAAGGGACTCAGGAAGCTCCTCTCTTCATTTGGGAAACAACCATAATATTCCCAAACTAGAGAGTAATATATTGAGATTAACCCTCTGGTAAACATCTAATCACATATGGTTTTATATTACAAAACGTGGATGAGGTTTTTGTGTGTATTAATATAAGAAAATGCCTCAATTTCCATTTAAGCTGTACTGAAACAAAGATTTGGGATTTTTTTTAAATAGCTGAAGTTATGTTTCTAAAAGGTGTAACAGCAATAGCTCTGCAGACTGCAGTCCTCTGATGATACACAGACCATACAGCATATGTGTTCACAGAGTACGGGAAGAGTAAGTAATACAGCACAGAGAGCAGCAGTGCAAGCTTCCCCATATGTTGTGGTTTGCACAAATCACCTCCAAGCTACAACACTTCCAATTGCTGTAAGGCAATATCCCTCTTCTAGAGTGAAAGGCTTTGTTGTGCCATCAAAAAACCATGGGATTGAACAATGATACTTTCACCCCTAACCTGTGGTAACAGCTGCGTTGCTGTTTTGTGGCCACAACTGTCGGGTGAAGAGATTTAGGGAACGTTATTAGTTCTGGATTCCTGATGCTAGCTTGGGCCACAGGAATGTGTTATCTATAGAACAGGTAACTGCACCCTCCTGAGTCTTGCATCGCTCACCTACAGGTCACCTGGACATCTCTGTCTTCAGGGCAGGATACCCAAGAGCAGACTTAATGGGATCAGAACATCTCTCTGTGCATCTTTTAATCTATCCAGAATGTTGTAAAATTGATGCACAAAAAATCTGCCCAGTAAGGAGCTGAGAAGGGTATCCAGCCTTCTCTCTGACGTGCAGATGGCCAAACGCAACCTTCTGCACCTATTTACCATTCACTTAGGTGCAGATGTTTATGGGTGCGGATGTTTGTCTATCCTGCTGTCAGGGCACACTCCCCACTTTTAGGAGTTTAGTTGGCAGAGTTCAAGGTCATCTCGTTCATGTCTGAGCCGCGCAGCACCCACCTTGCAGCTACGCCCACACCCAGCCTCCTGCCTCCTTGATCCTGAGCTGCGTCCTGACGCCCTGGCTTGGCTTCACTCAGACCTGCCTCCTTCCCGTGGACTTGCCCAGCGAACATGGGACCAAGGCTGACCCTGATCAGTGCCTCCAGGCCCCACCCTGACACTTGATGCTTAGCGTCCTGCCTGCCCTGCTGTCACCCTCGAGTCCCTGCTCACCCCCTTTGTGGGGGTGTTCTGCTGTTCTGAATGATGTCCATAATGGAGGCTCTGGAGCCACTCTCCAAAATCTATTCCAGCACTTTGCTATATTTGCATCTAGAAGGCTTTTGGGCATGTGGCAGAGGTTTTTGATGATCTTAACTTGGTGTTTCTTGCTGCATTTTAAGAACATTATTTCTTGTCCTGTCATTCAGTGTAGACAAAACAGTTTATATTCTTCTTTGCATTATCTGCACTAAAAGACTGTATTTATGTCTCTTTCAGACTTGTCTTTTAAAGCTAAATGATCCAAAGAATTTAGTAATGCCACATTCATCAAGTGGTCTAGATCTCACAAAGGATCATTTCATGAATATTGAAAGGTTCGTAGCTTATTATTATAGATCTTTATACTTTGTTTGTCTTTCACCCCTCCCCCCCTCAACAAAATGACATCATGGAATCATGTTCAAATCAAAGACCACTTTTTTGTAGAATTGTCCTACCAGTTATTCCCTACCCTCTCTGGGCAGCTGATTATTTCTGCTTGTAAGTATTACCTTGCTTTTCTCTCTGTTTAATTTAATCTTATTTTTTTTCCAGATCACTTTTTCATTTTGGCAAGCTAATTTTAAATGTTACTCCTCCCACTAGGTTCTATCTGAAACAACCACACTTCATATCCAACCATTTGGAGTGTGAATGGAAACTTCAGACATGATTTGATCCAGAACTGACCTTTACAGAAGCCATAGTGAACCTTTTCATTCTGCCAGGTTTGCAATCACCCTACAAGAATTTTACCTGTGCAGTACTTCCCTTGCTTACCCAGGAGAATGGAGCAGGAGGACAGCGAAAGGGTTTTTAAGACAAAATGCATGTTCTCTTTTGCTGGTTCCCAGCCCACAAATAGAGTAGCCAAATCCCCATTCTATACACGGAGCCTTCTCTTTTACTCAGGGAAGCACAGGCCCACAGCAGGAAGTCTTTCCTTCCCATGAATGTGAGTGAGCTTGCCAGCTATTGACCTGCACTGTAATTTCTCTGTTTTACGTTCCACAGGAATGGACTGTGGGAGCGACATAACTTCTTATGGACAGGGAATGGAAAAATCACCATCTGGAGGAAGGATTTTCAGTTGCTATTGTCTCAATGTAGGTAAACAATAAAAATTGGATATGGGTCCTATATGATCAAGCCTTAAAGATGTACAGGCTCACGGATTTTTATTCATTTGGATTACAAAAAACTTGACTTTGGGCCTGACATGTGGCAGCCATGGTAATTAAATGTGTGAACATCGTTAAAAAATGTATACTATATAAGAATATATATTTCTCAAATGAACAATGAACATCTGCAAGCTTTAAGTTACACCACAATACCCAAACTACAACTTACCTTTTGAGTAAGTAGAGCCTGAACAACCTGATTAGCTACCTGAAATAAATAAATAAAATAGTTTAAGTATGTTATCGTGTGTTTATGCATAACAATACCTTCTTTTGTGGCTTTACATTCCACTTTCCATCTACAACCACCACCGACTCTAGTATTTTCATTATTTACTAGTATTTTCATCAGATAATACTAGTAAGAATACATGAAATGCACGCTAACTACTTCTGTCCTAGTCCTCATTATAAACAACCGTGTATTGTATCAATTGCAGTATGACATGATGGACATTTGGTTAACTTCTGTCATCTCTTCTTTGGACTAGATTAAAACCTCACAGTCCTATATGCAGCTGGTGTGCATCAGCACGGATCGCCTGCATTCACTAGAGCTGATTTTTACCAGCCGGGGATGGAGTCCTGAATGTTTTCATGAAGTTTAATTGTTTCTTGATTCAATATTGATAAAATGGTACATCTATCATGACAAGCAGAAACCATAAAGTGCCACAGAAAATTAAAGTACCTAGTGTCATCAGAATGTGGTTGGAAGGCATTCACACCACATAGCATAATTGACTTGAATGAGATTACACACCATTGATTAGTAGAACTATATATTCAACTGGGAATTTTTGAAGTTATTTATTTAATACATCCTTTCTAATTTATATTTACCAGCAGGCATAGGGGCAGGGAAGGGGAAGAAGGAGGGTCAGAAAGAGGGACTGAGATAAGATTTTCTGTTGACGATGTCTAACTTGTATGTTACATTCCTAATGTAATTTAAAACTATATAAGCATATGTTATCACACCATGTGTTTGCCTATATTTTTGCTCTTGCATTTAGGCAGAGCAACTAGAGATCTTACTCTGTGCAAAAAGAGACAGTAGTTATGATTTCTGGTTTGGTTTTGGCTTTCAGAAATTACAGTAAAGCATATGCAGGTATCACCAAATCTGCATTGATTCTTCTTACTCTTGGCAAATTAAAAGAAAAAAACCCACACCATTGATGTGAACCGAGTTGTGAGGAAAGAGTTGAAGCTAGTTCATTTCTGTAAATAATTCAATTCTGTTAGATCCGAAAGTTACATTTGATTCATACTCTCATAAAATTGCCTAGTATCAATTTTTTTCTCCAAACTGGTCCCTAACTTAAGGCAGCCCATGGAACAACGGTCCCATAAAATAGCTCTATACATGATTTAACAGAAGACACAGGCTAATATTAGAACAGTAATAACCAACAGAAGTAAATATGTTACAGTTTTGAAAAACCATGTGCCTTGCCCTATAAGCTTTCAGGATCTACATCCGACAGTGTTCTTTCTGGCACGTACTTTTAACGTCTGTTTGCTCTACCTGAAAATTGAACAAACCATACCAAATACATTATTTCTCTTCTTTCTGACATGGAGCTACTTTACCAAGGAAGAACTAAAAGGTTCTTTGAAGCATGTACTAGTCACTCACAACAGAATAGCCTACTAAATTACTCCTATAGCTTTATATATTGCACAGAGGAGTGTAAATGGCATAATCTTCCAAATGGGAAAAAACTGAACTTGCCGATGCATATGTGACAAATTTTCCAGCTTTGAGTGTATGAAGTTAGGTATCTAAATGAAAGCACCTGCCAGTGATCCATAGCTCCCATAGATCTCAAGGAGATATGTTACTAGTTTCTTTACAAAATGAGGTTATTTTATTCTAGTATCTAGCAACTTGGCAAACTGTGTTGCTATTACCATTCAAAGACTTTCAGGTCTGTATTCTTGG